>NC_136773.1:5459370-5688907 GCF_947034865.1 Barbatula barbatula
AGTCCCGTTGATTTCATTGATTAGGTGGTGAAAAGAATGACGACACCATATAAGCAAAAGCTCTTTATTTGGAGGCAAACAATCTGTGAATGACCGATTCAAATATTGCTTGGAGCACCGCCATTGGCTGTTGTTTTGCATAATTAATGAGCTAGGTCTGGAAATGTCATTCTGTGACTACTCGTTTATAAATATCATTGTGTTTCGAGTTCCGTTTTCAACAAAAGTGTGTACAATAAAAACGCTCTGTCTGACTCGTGTTCTCAACGTTAAACGTGAATGTAAATTTCATCACCAACCGTCGTCGGTTGGAGCGTCGCCAGTATGCCGTATAAAAGCAGTCGCGACACCATCTGGTTGCCACGGTGATCTATCGCCTTGCCCAAGCCAACATGCTACTAGAGTCGCTCGTCAGGGCGCGCTGGGTCTCTGCGCTCGGACAACGGGCTGATGCCGTCGGCGAGCATCAGCTTTTGTTTCTTTTGTACGTCTACAAGAGACACACGTTAATGTGAGAGCTTTACTTGTGTACACATCCATGTGCATCAGAAGAGATGACCTGCATATGCGACACCACACCGACGGCAGGAAGTGAACCCGTCCCACCGGAAGTGCTCCTAAAATCAACATTAGGATTTACATAACAATTGATAAAATCACAAATGTCACACCAAAACGTAACTGTGAAAGAGCAGTTCCAAAATAAATGTAAAGTGGACTCAGGTTTTTCTGAACAGAAAGAACAGAGGGTATCAATGCCATTCTTAAGTCTTTTGAGAAAGCATTTAGACCTGTGTAAAACCTGTGAATTCATTTAAAGGTGATTTCTCTTGCTTTTTTACTATCACTGGCTGAAATATTAATGTTACTTTTAGAAATAAAAGAATCTGGTTGACTTCATGAGGATTGAGGAGTAGACCCCTGCCAATAACATTTCCTTCTCATTTCATGATTTTTTCTCTCTTCTTCAAAACACATCACTTATTTGTATTGCTACTTCATTTATTTTCTTCTCGTGCCTTGCTTCATGCCTGTTTACTTGCATCAATCAGTGCCATTATAAAGTAGCCTATATGAAGACTTTGGTTCCAAAATGAGATAACTCCGTTCATAAAACATTTCTAAAGGCATGTTTTTTATTACGTTATCACGTTTTTGTTGTGTTTTATTGTGTTATCTAGCTTTATTTTTGGAGTTACTATTGCTTAAATCCCTCAATCCCTTCATAATAATATCTTGTTCAATATGTACACGATATACAGGCTAAATATATATATATATATATATATATATATACATATGTATGTATATTAGTTCAAGAAAGTTACTTCAAGAGTTGGATGGCAAAGTGAGTATGCAGAATAAATCTTTTTTTAAGGCACTCCCTAAGAAACTGTGGTCTGAGATCAGCCTGTGTGCTCGAACCTAAAGAATTAATTCATTCAGCAGCTAAAACCCATTAGGAAACCTTTACAACTGTCAACGGTTATCAAACAACGCCCTCGACTGGCGAAGGGGTGCAAACGTTCAATTGAAAGGAGAAGACAAATCAGATTCTCATTTTCTTTACAGAAGTAAAAGCCAGTATAAAAAGAGTTTAAAAGTACTTACTGAATTGATGAATGACACTCCTAAAAGTGCCACACAAACACACATAACCGAATATTGATTAGCGTTGTATGAACAACAGACTGTAATAAATATGAATAAGAGACTGTAATAAATATGATTTTAATTTTTATTAATAAATAATTGTTAGGAACGATCGAAGAAGTGATGACGACGTCTAGTGGTAGAGGTCATCTTGTGGTAAAAGCCATGCGTTTATCAAAAAGAAGATATCTCATGACAATTTCACATCACCCCCCAAGCGTTGCATTTGCGAAAGAGCATAAACGAGTATATACTGTAGCTCCGAAACAGGATTGGTAATATCATGCAACGTTGTTTTCCTTACACTAGATGTCCTAAAAGCCCCGTTTCACATCGAACAGAGAGTTTGCTTTTACAAATGTGTACAACAAGTCCCGTTGATTTCATTGATTAGGTGGTGAAAAGAATGACGACACGATATAAGCAAAAGCTCTTTATTTGGAGGCAAACAATCTGTGAATGACCGATTCAAATATTGCTTGGAGCACCGCCATTGGCTGTTGTTTTGCATAATTAATGAGCTAGGTCTGGAAATGTCATTCTGTGACTACTCGTTTATAAATATCATTGTGTTTCGAGTTCCGTTTTCAACAAAAGTGTGTACAATAAAAACGCTCTGTCTGACTCGTGTTCTCAACGTTAAACGTGAATGTAAATTTCATCACCAACCGTCGTCGGTTGGAGCGTCGCCAGTATGCCGTATAAAAGCAGTCGCGACACCATCTGGTTGCCACGGTGATCTATCGCCTTGCCCAAGCCAACATGCTACTAGAGTCGCTCGTCAGGGCGCGCTGGGTCTCTGCGCTCGGACAACGGGCTGATGCCGTCGGCGAGCATCAGCTTTTGTTTCTTTTGTACGTCTACAAGAGACACACGTTAATGTGAGAGCTTTACTTGTGTACACATCCATGTGCATCAGAAGAGATGACCTGCATATGCGACACCACACCGACGGCAGGAAGTGAACCCGTCCCACCGGAAGTGCTCCTAAAATCAACATTAGGATTTACATAACAATTGATAAAATCACAAATGTCACACCAAAACGTAACTGTGAAAGAGCAGTTCCAAAATAAATGTAAAGTGGACTCAGGTTTTTCTGAACAGAAAGAACAGAGGGTATCAATGCCATTCTTAAGTCTTTTGAGAAAGCATTTAGACCTGTGTAAAACCTGTGAATTCATTTAAAGGTGATTTCTCTTGCTTTTTTACTATCACTGGCTGAAATATTAATGTTACTTTTAGAAATAAAAGAATCTGGTTGACTTCATGAGGATTGAGGAGTAGACCCCTGCCAATAACATTTCCTTCTCATTTCATGATTTTTTCTCTCTTCTTCAAAACACATCACTTATTTGTATTGCTACTTCATTTATTTTCTTCTCGTGCCTTGCTTCATGCCTGTTTACTTGCATCAATCAGTGCCATTATAAAGTAGCCTATATGAAGACTTTGGTTCCAAAATGAGATAACTCCGTTCATAAAACATTTCTAAAGGCATGTTTTTTATTACGTTATCACGTTTTTGTTGTGTTTTATTGTGTTATCTAGCTTTATTTTTGGAGTTACTATTGCTTAAATCCCTCAATCCCTTCATAATAATATCTTGTTCAATATGTACACGATATACAGGCTAAATATATATATATATATATATATATATACATATGTATGTATATTAGTTCAAGAAAGTTACTTCAAGAGTTGGATGGCAAAGTGAGTATGCAGAATAAATCTTTTTTTAAGGCACTCCCTAAGAAACTGTGGTCTGAGATCAGCCTGTGTGCTCGAACCTAAAGAATTAATTCATTCAGCAGCTAAAACCCATTAGGAAACCTTTACAACTGTCAACGGTTATCAAACAACGCCCTCGACTGGCGAAGGGGTGCAAACGTTCAATTGAAAGGAGAAGACAAATCAGATTCTCATTTTCTTTACAGAAGTAAAAGCCAGTATAAAAAGAGTTTAAAAGTACTTACTGAATTGATGAATGACACTCCTAAAAGTGCCACACAAACACACATAACCGAATATTGATTAGCGTTGTATGAACAACAGACTGTAATAAATATGAATAAGAGACTGTAATAAATATGATTTTAATTTTTATTAATAAATAATTGTTAGGAACGATCGAAGAAGTGATGACGACGTCTAGTGGTAGAGGTCATCTTGTGGTAAAAGCCATGCGTTTATCAAAAAGAAGATATCTCATGACAATTTCACATCACCCCCCAAGCGTTGCATTTGCGAAAGAGCATAAACGAGTATATACTGTAGCTCCGAAACAGGATTGGTAATATCATGCAACGTTGTTTTCCTTACACTAGATGTCCTAAAAGCCCCGTTTCACATCGAACAGAGAGTTTGCTTTTTCAAATGTGTACATCAAGTCCCGTTGATTTCATTGATTAGGTGGTGAAAAGAATGACGACACCATATAAGCAAAAGCTCTTTATTTGGAGGCAAACAATCTGTGAATGACCGATTCAAATATTGCTTGGAGAACCGCCATTGGCTGTTGTTTTGCATAATTAATGAGCTAGGTCTGGAAATGTCATTCTGTGACTACTCGTTTATAAATATCATTTTGTTTCGAGTTCCGTTTTCAACAAAAGTGTGTACAATAAAAACGCTCTGTCTGACTCGTGTTCTTAACGTTAAACGTGAATGTAAATTTCCTCACCAACCGTCGTCGGTTGGAGCGTCGCCGATATGCCGTATAAAACCAGTCGCGACACCAGCAAGTTGCCACGGTGATCTATCGCCTTGGCCCAAGCCAACATGCTACTAGAGTCGCTCGTCAGGGCGCGCTGGGTCTCTGCGCTCGGACAACGGGCTGATGCCGTCGGCGAGCATCGGCTTTTGTTTCTTTTGTACGTCTACAAGAGACACACGTTAATGTGAGAGCTTTACTTGTGTACACATCCATGTGCATCAGAAGAGATGACCTGCATATGCGACGCTACACCAACCGCAGGAAGTGAACCCGTCCCACCGGAAGTGCTCGAATCCCTGCCTGAAATATATTTATATATATATCTTTTTTTTTAATTAAATGCTTGTAGAAGATAACAAAAAACAAACATTTACAACAACCATTATCATTGTCAATACAAGCTCCAGATTCCCTCAGTCCAGACTAAATTCCTTCAGTCTTCCAATCCAGATTAGGTGCAAAGTCCTTAAACACAGTCACTGTTCTTGTAGCTTTTAAGTTTTTAGAGAACTCAACAGGCTACTCAAAGTACATTTTCAACTCGCATTTAAACCTCAAAAAAAGAGGAGTGCATTTAGACAATTTAGATTTGTGAATGTGTAATTTAGCTAACAGAAAAATAAGGTTTATAAAATAAATATCACTTTTCTTTTCACATTCATGAAAACCAAAAATTACATTTAATGTATGTAAAATCAACATTAGGATTTACATAACAATTGATAAAATCACAAATGTCACACCAAAATGTAACTGTGAAAGAGCAGTTCCAAAATAAATGTAAAGTGGTCTCAGGTTTTTCTTTACAGAAAGAACAGAGTTGTATCAATGCCATTCTTAAGTCTTTTGAGAAAGCATTTAGACCTGTGTAAAACCTGTGAATTCATTTAAAGGTGATTTCTCTCGTTTTATTACTATCCCTGGCTGAAATATTAACGTTACTTTTACAAATAAGAGCATCTGGTTGACTTCATGAGGATTGAGGAGTAGACCCCTGCTAATAACATTTCCTTCTCATTTCATGATTTTTTCTCTCTTCTTCAAAACACATCACTTATTTGTATTGCTACTTCATTTATTTTCTTCTCGTGCCTTGCTTCATGCCTGTTTACTTGCATCAATCAGTGCCATTATAAAGTAGCCTATATGAAGTCTTTGGTTCCAAAATGAGATAACTCCGTTCATAAAACATTTCTAAAGGCATGTTTTTTATTACGTTATCACGTTTTTGTTGTGTATTATTGTGTTATCTAGCTTTATTTTTGGAGTTACTATTGCTCAAATCCCGGCTGACCCTCTGGCACTGACCCTTTAGAACCCAGTCTATTACGCCCAAGGCGGCTCGGGGTCCGCTGTGGCCTAGTGGTTAAAGCGCTGGGCTTGTGTTCAGAAGGTCGACGATTCAAATCTCAATGCCAGCCAGCACGGGTCATGGATGAAGTGCCCTTGAGCAAGGCACCTTAACTGTGTGTTCACATAGAGCGCGAATGAGGCGTCAAAAACGCGCTATTCGCGAGTAGTTTGACGCTTGAACATTTTGTGTTTACTCGCTTCATTCGCGTCATTCGCTTCATTCGCGTCATTCGCGCTATTCGCGCGTGAAAAACGCGTCATTCGCGCTATTCGCGTCATTCGCGAGTGAAATTCGCTTCACGAAAATGTTTTTACAATTTACCGGATTCTCCGACCTCCTCACTCACTTTCTTCCAAGCAAGATCCTTTTTATTCCTATTTTTATGAACACGTATCATATAGCTCCGGGTGTCCACACACTGAGATGAGCGTGTCCTCCATTTTTTATTTCTGCCTCTGCTCGCTACGTTGTCTACGTCACTACTCAAGCAGGCTCCTGATTGGTTAACGCGGCGCGAATTTCCGCCAAAGTTCAGATTTTTCAACTCGCGTCATTCGCGTCATTCGCGCCATTCGCGCCATTCGCGCCATTCGCGCCATTCGCGTCATTCGCGTCATTCGCGTCATTCGCGACGCCTCATTCGCGCTATTCGCGCCGCAAGCGCGTCTATCGCGTCTTTACATTGACTTAACATGTAAATCACTCGCGCTTGACGCCTCATTCGCGTTCGGTGTGAACACACAGTAACCCTGATTGCTCTGCAGTAATGTGCCACAATTACTGCAGAGTAATCCAACGATCTAAACTGCTTATTAAGCAAACAAAGTCATATCATGTCTATATACTTCAAACAATCTGTGAATGACTGACTCAAATATTGCTTTGTGTGCAGTTGGAGAACCGCCATTGGCTGTTGTTTTGCATAATTAATGAGCTAGGTCTGGAAATGTCATTCTGTGACTACTCGTTTACAAATATCATTGTGTTTCGAGTTCCGTTTTCAACAAAAGTGTGTACAATAAAAATGCTCTGGTCTGTCTGACTCGTGTTCTCAACGTTAAACGTGAATGTACATTTTCTCACCAACCGTCGTCGTCTGTAGCGTCGCTGATGTGCCGTATAAAAGCAGTCGCGACACCTGCTAGATCTGTTCGGGCCGGGGACCTATCGCCTTGACACCAAGCCAACACGCTACTAGAGTCGTTCGTCAGGGCGCGCTTGGTCTCTGCGCTCGGAAACAACGGCCCGATGCCCGTCGGATCGCCGGCATGCATCGGCTTTTGTTTCTTTTGTACGTCTACAAGAGACACGCGTTAATGTGAGACTCGCTTTACTTGTGTAAACATCCATGTGCATCAGAAGAGATGACCTGCATATGAGATAACTCTCATTTCTAAAGGCATGTTTTTTATTATGTTATCATGTTTTTGTTGTGTTTTATTGTGTTATCTAGCTGTATTTTTGGAGTTACTATGGCTTAAATCCCCCAATCCCTTCATAATAATATCTTGTTCAATATGTACACAATATACAGGCTCTATATATATATATATATATATATATATATATGTATGTATATTAGTTCAAGAAAGTTACTTCAAGAGTTGGATGGCAAAGTGAGTATGCAGAATAAACCTTTCTTTAAGGCACTCCCTAAGAAACTGAGGTCTGAGATCAGCCTGTGTGCTCGAACCTAAAGAATTCAATCATTCAGCAGCTAAAACCCATTAGGAAACCTTTACAACTGTCCACGGTTATCAGACAAAGCCCTCTACTGGCGAAGGGGTGCAAACGTTCAATTGAAAGGAGAAGACAAATCAGATTCTCATTTTCTTTACAGAAGTAAAAGCCAGTATAAAAAGAGTTTAAATGTACTTACTGAATTGATGAATGACACTCCTAAAAGTGCCACACAAACACACATAACCGAATATTGATTAGCGTTGTATGAACAACAGACTGTAATAAATATGATTAAGAGACTGTAATAAATATGATTTTAATTTTTATTAATAAATAATTGTTAGGAACGATCGAAGAAGTGATGACGACCTCTAGTGGTAGAGGTCATCTTGTGGTAAAAGCCATGCGTTTATCAGAAAGAAGTGATCTCATGACAATTTCACATCACCCCCCAAGCGTTGCATTTGCGAAAGAGCATAAACGAGTATATACTGTAGCTCCGAAACAGGATTGGTAATATCATGCAACGTTGTTTTCCTTAGACTAGATGTCCTAAAAGCCCCGTTCCACATCGAACAGAGAGTTTGCTTTTTCAAATGTGTACATCAAGTCCCGTTGTTTTCATTGATTAGGTGGTGAAAAGAATGACGACACGATATAAGCAAAAGCTCTTTATTTGGAGGCAAGCAATCTGTGAATGACCGATTCAAATATTGCTTGGAGCACCGCCATTGGCTGTTGTTTTGCATAATTAATGAGCTAGGTCTGGAAATGTCATTCTGTGACTACTCGTTTATAAATATCATTGTGTTTCGAGTTCCGTTTTCAACAAAAGTGTGTACAGTAAAAACGCTCTGTCTGACTCGTGTTCTTAACGTTAAACGTGAATGTAAATTTCCTCACCAACCGTCGTCGGTTGGAGCGTCGCCGATATGCCGTATAAAATCAGTCGCAACACCAGCAATTTGCCACGGTGATCTATCGCCTTGGCCCAAGCCAACATGCTACTAGAGTCGCTCGTCAGGGCGCGCTGGGTCTCTGCGCTCGGACAACGGGCTGATGCCGTCGGCGAGCATCTGCTTTTGTTTCTTTTGTACGTCTACAAGAGACACACGTTAATGTGAGAGCTTTACTACACATCCACGTGCATCAGAAGAGATGACCTGCATATGCGACGCTACACCAACCGCAGGAAGTGAACCCGTCCCACCGGAAGTGCTCGAATCCCTGCCTGAAATATATCTATATATATATCTTTTTTTTTAATTAAATGTGTTAAAATATGTTCATTATGTCCTCAGTTGTATATTTATGTAATGCTGTACTGTGTGTATGCCACAAGGGGGCACTAAAGTTTAAGCCACAGAAGACGCGTTTGAGTTATTATGTTTGTTTAAGTTGTTTTACGGTATTCTTACTGATGGCTGTCTGACCGTGAGACTGATGTGTCAGCAACGAAAAATAAATATGCCAAGAGCGGCTAAAGAGGATCCATCTCTCGTTTATTTTTCCCCGAACACAACGCTAACTGCAACAACAGTGTAACTAAGTTCAACAGGTTATGGGCCCAGGAGTTGTTCGGAGGATAAGTTTGTTGTTTTCCACCGCTTAGAAAGTTGCGACGAACCGCGTGCTAACATGGCGGAACAACGGAGGACGTACAGTTTGCCTCGACTGACATTCGACGGAGATGAGACTAAGTATGAGATTTGGGAGACCAAAATGTTGGGACATTTTCATTTATCAGGGCTAAAGGACACGGTGCTAAAAGAACCGCAGTCGGAAGCTGAGATAGCAGCGGATGCAAAGAAAAATGCTGACGCATATGCCGAATTGATTTTACTGTTAGATGATAAAAGCCTCTCGTTAATTATGAGGGATGCGCCCAATAACGGAAGAAAAGCTCTGGAAATATTGAGAGAATATTATGCAGGGAAGGGAAAGCCCCGCATAATCAGCTTATACACCACGTTGACATCGCTTCAAAAGTCAAATGATGAAAGCGTAATGGACTATATCATCAGAGCAGAGACTGCCATCACAGCACTGCGAAACGCAGGTGAAACGTTAGGAGACGGGCTGCTAGTGGCTATGGTCTTAAAGGGACTGCCTGAAAGTTTTAAGCCTTTCGCAATACATGTGGCGCATACAGATGATAAAATCACGTTTGCGGAGTTCAAGACTAAACTACGTAGTTTTGAAGAAACAGAAAAGATAAAAGCAGCTGAGTCGAGTGACAGTGTGATGAAGACTCAAGGGAAAGCCGGACAGAGGTCTGCAAAGACAAGCGCACGTGGCTGGATCAAGGACGACGCAGAGCTAGTGTGCTTCAAGTGTGGTACTAAAGGCCATCGAGCTAGAGGATGTCGACAGAAAGTGTGGTGTAGTATCTGCAGAAGTGATACACACAAAGACGCAACGTGTAGGCGTAAAGACAAGTACATTAAAGACAAAAACGATGGTGCGTGTAAAACATCAGAAGATGTCGAGGACTATGTGTTCAAGATGAGAGACGGAGGGACCGGGGTCCAGCAGCAGCGGACATTCAGCATCCACGAGAGGGGTCTAATGGTGGACACAGGGGCTACTTCTCATATCATAACGGATATAAACATGTTCAAGAGTTTTGACAGCGCGTTCAGACCAGAAACGCACAGTGTTGAGCTGGCAGACGGCACTCGGTGCAACGGGGTCGCTCAGCGGAGGGGAAATGCTGAGGTTTCCCTCATCGACAGCAAAGGACAGCAACGCAAGGCGGTGCTGAAAGACGCTCTTTTTGTACCGTCGTACCCCCAAAATATCTTTTCAGTGAAGGCAGCGACCACAAGTGGGGCTACGGTTGTCTTTAAAGAAGATAAAGACACCCTGATAACCAGAGACGGTAACAGGTTTAACATGCATGTATATGGCAAGTTATATTTTTTGCATACTGGAACCGAATCCAATGATAAGTGTAATGCATGTCACGACATACAAACATGGCACGAGATTTTAGGCCACTGTAACTATAACGATGTTCTTAAGTTACAGAGTGTTGTTGAAGGTATGCAGATCAAGGGTAAAACAGGCAGACCCGAACAAGAGTGTGAGGTGTGTATTCAGGGAAAGTTTGCCCAAACCAGAAATAGGGACCCTGATACTAGAGCAAATGCTCCTTTACAGATGGTACACACAGACCTTGCAGGTCCAGTAGCAACAGAGTCGATAGACGGTTACAAATATGTGCAATCATTCACTGACGATTACTCAAGCGCAGTGTTCGTATATTTCCTAAAGAGGAAAAGTGACACCGTACAGGCTACTGAAAAGTTCCTAGCAGATGTATCCCCTTACGGGAAAGTAAGGTGTATCAGATCCGACAACGGAACCGAGTTTACATGCAGTGATTTTCAAGCACTGTTGAGGATAAACAAAATTAGACATGAAACGTCAGCTCCGTATTCCCCACACCAGAACGGAACTGCAGAGAGGGGTTGGCGTACTCTTTTTGAGATGGGTAGGTGTATGATAGTTGAAAGCTCACTACCAAAACAGCTATGGCACTACGCAGTACAAACAGCAGCAATTATACGCAACAGGTGTTTCAACCAACGTACAGGGCAGACTCCTTATGAGTCGTTGACAGACAAGAAGCCTAATGTGTCAAAAATGCAAAAGTTTGGATCTGTATGCTACACGTATAAACATGATAAGGGAAAATTCGATTCCAGGTGCGACCAGGGTCTTTTTGTAGGCTATGATAAGAACAGCCCGGCGTATTTGGTGTATCATCCAGATACAAACAAAGTGCAAAAACACAGGCTAGTGAAGTTTGTGAGCAAGGCAGCTGTGGAAAAACAGACACAGACTGGTGAGCCAGATCTAAGCGATGGCTATGGTAGTGTGAAACCCAAAACCGGTGAGACCACACAGAGTAGGAGTACAGAAAGAGCTCAAGAGCCAAGTGAACAGGGTAGAAGTACACATAGTGATAGTGTAGGTGAAGAAACGAGGTCTAGCGACCAAAATCCGACACAACAGAATGTGACAAGTGGTAAATCCGAGAGTATGAGGTATCCGACAAGAGAAAGAAAAACACCCAGTTACTTAGATGATTTTGTAACCGAAGACAGTGATAGTGATGGGGTTAATATCACGGTAGACTATTGCTGCAGAGCGGTGTGTGGCATTCCACAGAATTTCGAGGGAGCAATGAGGTCAACTAACTCAAAAGAATGGTTAAAAGCCATGGATGAGGAAATCCAGTCTCTAAATGAAAACAAAACGTTTACTCCGACAACACTGCCAATAGGTAAGAAAACAGTGGGGGGTAGATGGGTTTACTCTATCAAGACTGATGTAGATGGAAGAGACAAATACAAAGCAAGGTTTGTGGCCAAGGGGTACAACCAGAGAATGGGAATAGACTATGGGGAGACATTTTCACCTACGGCAGATTTGACAAGTGTAAGGGTGGTGCTACAGAAAGCAGCACAGGAAAATTTACTCCTGCATCAAATGGACGTGAAAACCGCTTACCTGCACGCCCCTATAGACTATGAGATTTACATCAATCCACCAGAGGGTTACCAAGAAAAAGTGGGTATAGTTTACAAGCTACAGAAATCACTTTACGGATTAAAACAATCCGGGCGAAATTGGAATAAGGTTTTGCACGATTGTTTAATTGAGAATGGATTCACACAAAACCCAGCCGACCACTGTGTTTATGCTAAAGAGACAAAAGAAGAGAAAGTGTTTATAATTACATGGGTCGATGATTTAATTATTGCAGCGAGCAATCAAGAGAGACTGAAAGAAGTGAAAGAGATACTTTCAGAAAGGTTTAAAATGAAAGATCTGGGCCAACTCAAACATTTTCTGGGTATCGATTTCAATCAGTCTGATGGGTGTGTAAAAATGACACAAGAAAAGTACACTAACAAGATACTACAGCGTTTTGACATGCAAAACTGTAGGACCAGAGAAACACCATGCGAGCAAAAGTTAGTGTATACTGAGGATGCAGTAAAGATGAAAGATGTCAGAATGTACAGAGAAGCTGTGGGAAGTCTTATATACCTGACTACTTGAACCAGACCCGATTTGAGTTTCGTAGTGAGCAGGTTATCACAGTATTTTGCTGAACCTACAGAGGAACAGTGGGTCACTGTGAAGCATGTTCTTAGGTATCTGAAAGGTACAGCAGGGAAGGGGTTAAGTTTTAGGAGAAACGACTGCGAGAAACTAGGTATACAAGCCTACAGTGATGCTGACTGGGCAGCTGATACCAGTGACAGACGCAGTACTACGGGGTACTGTGTGAGACTGAGCCAAAACAGCTCTCTAGTCTCGTGGAAGACTAGAAAGCAGCCAACTGTGGCGCTATCCACATGCGAAGCGGAATATATGGCACTAGCTTCAACCATACAAGAGTGTTTATACCTAGAACAGTTACTGGGAGGTATAGATAACTACAAGTACACGCAAACTGTAGTACATGAGGACAATCAGGGAACAATTGCTCTCGCCAAAAACCCTATAAACAGACGGAGATGCAAACACATAGACATAAGGTATCACTTTATCAGGTCTATTGTGAACGATGGAAGAATGACCTTGATGTATTGTCCTACTGATAACATGATTGCTGATGTAATGACCAAACCTGTAAATAAGTTGAAACTGGATAGGTTTGCAGGTGCTCTTTTTGGGGATTGATATGTGTATGACAGGGGTCCACATTCATTATACTTTATATATATATATTTCTTTTGTAGCAACCTGAGTACAAGTGGGGGTGTTAAAATATGTTCATTATGTCCTCAGTTGTATATTTATGTAATGCTGTACTGTGTGTATGCCACAAGGGGGCACTAAAGTTTAAGCCACAGAAGACGCGTTTGAGTTATTATGTTTGTTTAAGTTGTTTTACGGTATTCTTACTGATGGCTGTCTGACCGTGAGACTGATGTGTCAGCAACGAAAAATAAATATGCCAAGAGCGGCTAAAGAGGATCCATCTCTCGTTTATTTTTCCCCGAACACAACGCTAACTGCAACAACAGTGTAACTAAGTTCAACAAAATGCTTGTAGAAGATAACAAAAAACAAACATTTACAACAACCATTATCATTGTCAATACAAGCTCCAGATTCCCTCAGTCCAGACTAAATTCCTTCAGTCTTCAAATCCAGATTAGATGCAAAGTCCTTAAACACAGTCACTGTTCTTGTAGCTTTTAAGTTTTTAGAGAACTCAACAGGCTACTCAAAGTACATTTTCAACTCGCATTTAAACCTCAAAAAAAGAGGAGTGCATTTAGACAATTTAGATTTGTGAATGTGAAATTTAGCTAACAGAAAAATAAGGTTTATAAAATAAATATCACTTTTCTTTTCACATTCATGAAAACCAAAAATTACATTTAATGTATGTAAAATCAACATTAGGATTTACATAACAATTGATAAAATCACAAATGTCACACCAAAATGTAACTGTGAAAGAGCAGTTCCAAAATAAATGTAAAGTGGTCTCAGGTTTTTCTGAACAGAAAGAACAGAGTTGTATCAATGCCATTCTTAAGTCTTTTGAGAAAGCATTTAGACCTGTGTAAAACCTGTGAATTCATTTAAAGGTGATTTCTCTCGTTTTATTACTATCACTGGCTGAAATATTAACGTTACTTTTACAAATAAGAGCATCTGGTTGACTTCATGAGGATTGAGGAGTAGACCCCTGCCAATAACATTTCCTTCTCATTTCATGATTTTTTCCTCTCTTCTTCAAAACACATCACTTATTTGTATTGCTACTTCATTTATTTTCTTCTCGTGCCTTGCTTCATGCCTGTTTACTTGCATCAATCAGTGCCATTATAAAGTAGCCTATATGAAGACTTTGGTTCCAAAATGAGATAACTCCGTTCATAAAACATTTCTAAAGGCATGTTTTTTATTACGTTATCACGTTTTTGTTGTGTATTATTGTGTTATCTAGCTTTATTTTTGGAGTTACTATTGCTTAAATCCCGGCTGACCCTCTGGCACTGACCCTTTAGAACCCAGTCTATTCCGCCCAAGGCGGCTCGGGGTCCGCTGTGGCCTAGTGGTTAAAGCGCTGGGCTTGTGATCAGAAGGTCGACGATTCAAATCTCAATGCCAGCCAGCACGGGTCATGGATGAAGTGCCCTTGAGCAAGGCACCTTAACCCTGATTGCTCTGCAGTAATGTGCCACAATTACTGCAGAGTAATCCAACGATCTAAACTGCTTATTAAGCAAACAAAGTCATATCATGTCTATATACTTCAAACAATCTGTGAATGACTGACTCAAATATTGCTTTGTGTGCAGTTGGAGAACCGCCATTGGCTGTTGTTTTGCATAATTAATGAGCTAGGTCTGGAAATGTCATTCTGTGACTACTCGTTTATAAATATCATTGTGTTTCGAGTTCCGTTTTCAACAAAAGTGTGTACAATAAAAATGCTCTGTTCTGTCTGACTCGTGTTCTCAACGTTAAACGTGAATGTACATTTTCTCACCAACCGTCGTCGGCTGTAGCGTCGCCGATGTGCCGTATAAAACCAGTCGCGACACCTGCTAGATCTGTTCGGGCCGGGGACCTATCGCCTTGACACCAAGCCAACACGCTACTAGAGTCGCTCGTCAGGGCGCGCTTGGTCTCTGCGCTCGGAAACAACGGCCCGATGCCCGTCGGATCGCCGGCGTGAATCAGCTTTTGTTTCTTTTGTACGTCTACAAGAGACACGCGTTAATGTGAGACTCGCTTTACTTGTGTACACATCCATGTGCATCAGAAGAGATGATCTGCATATGAGATAACTCTCATTTCTAAAGGCATGTTTTTTATTATGTTATCATGTTTTTGTTGTGTTTTATTGTGTTATCTAGCTGTATTTTTGGAGTTACTATGGCTTAAATCCCCCAATCCCTTCATAATAATATCTTGTTCAATATGTACACAATATACAGGCTCTATATATATATATATATGTATGTATATTAGTTCAAGAAAGTTACTTCAAGAGTTGGATGGCAAAGTGAGTATGCAGAATAAACCTTTCTTTAAGGCACTCCCTAAGAAACTGTGGTCTGAGATCAGCCTGTGTGCTCGAACCTAAAGAATTCAATCATTCAGCAGCTAAAACCCATTAGGAAACCTTTACAACTGTCAACGGTTATCAGACAAAGCCCTCTACTGGCGAAGGGGTGCAAACGTTCAATTGAAAGGAGAAGACAAATCAGATTCTCATTTTCTTTACAGAAGTAAAAGCCAGTATAAAAAGAGTTTAAATGTACTTACTGAATTGATGAATGACACTCCTAAAAGTGCCACACAAACACACATAACCGAATATTGATTAGCGTTGTATGAACAACAGACTGTAATAAATATGATTAAGAGACTGTAATAAATATGATTTTAATTTTTATTAATAAATAATTGTTAGGAACGATCGAAGAAGTGATGACGACGTCTAGTGGTAGAGGTCATCTTGTGGTAAAAGCCATGCGTTTATCAAAAAGAAGATATCTCATGACAATTTCACATCACCCCCCAAGCGTTGCATTTGCGAAAGAGCATAAACGAGTATATACTGTAGCTCCGAAACAGGATTGGTAATATCATGCAACGTTGTTTTCCTTACACTAGATGTCCTAAAAGCCCCGTTTCACATCGAACAGAGAGTTTGCTTTTTCAAATGTGTACATCAAGTCCCGTTGATTTCATTGATTAGGTGGTGAAAAGAATGACGACACGATATAAGCAAAAGCTCTTTATTTGGAGGCAAACAATCTGTGAATGACCGATTCAAATATTGCTAGGATAACCGCCATTGGCTGTTGTTTTGCATAATTAATGAGCTAGGTCTGGAAATGTCATTCTGTGACTACTCGTTTATAAATATCATTGTGTTTCGAGTTCCGTTTTCAACAAAAGTGTGTACAATAAAAACGCTCTGTCTGACTCGTGTTCTTAACGTTAAACGTGAATGTAAATTTCCTCACCAACCGTCGTCGGTTGGAGCGTCGCCGATATGCCGTATAAAACCAGTCGCGACACCAGCAAGTTGCCACGGTGATCTATCGCCTTGGCCCAAGCCAACATGCTACTAGAGTCGCTCGTCAGGGCGCGCTGGGTCTCTGCGCTCGGACAACGGGCTGATGCCGTCGGCGAGCATCGGCTTTTGTTTCTTTTGTACGTCTACAAGAGACACACGTTAATGTGAGAGCTTTACTACACATCCATGTGCATCAGAAGAGATGACCTGCATATGCGACGCTACACCAACCGCAGGAAGTGAACCCGTCCCACCGGAAGTGCTCGAATCCCTGCCTGAAATATATTTATATATATATCTTTTTTTTAATTAAATGCTTGTAGAAGATAAAAAAAAAAAAACATTTACAACAACCATTATCATTGTCAATACAAGCTCCAGATTCCCTCAGTCCAGACTAAATTTCTTCAGTCTTCCAATCCAGATTAGGTGCAAAGTCCTTAAACACAGTCACTGTTCTTGTAGCTTTTAAGTTTTTAGAGAACTCAACAGGCTACTCAAAGTACATTTTCAACTCGCATTTAAGCCCTCAAAAAAAGAGGAGTGCATTTAGACAATTTAGATTTGTGAATGTGAAATTTAGCTAACAGAAAAATAAGGTTTATAAAATAAATATCACTTTTCTTTTCACATTCATGAAAACCAAAAATTACATTTGATGTATGTAAAATCAACATTAGGATTTACATAACAATAAAATCACAAATGTCACACCAAAATGTAACTGTGAAAGAGCAGTTCCAAAATAAATGTAAAGTGGACTCAGGTTTTTCTGAACAGAAAGAACAGAGGGTATCAATGCCATTCTTAAGTCTTTTGAGAAAGCATTTAGACCTGTGTAAAACCTGTGAATTAATTTAAAGGTGATTTCTCTCGCTTTTTTACTATCACTGGCTGAAATATTAATGTTACTTTTAGAAATAAGAGAATCAGGTTGACTTCATGAGGATTGAGGAGTAGACCCCTGCCAATAACATTTCCTTCTCATTTCATGATTTTTTCTCTCTTCTTCAAAACACATCACTTATTTGTATTGCTACTTCATTTATTTTCTTCTCGTGCCTTGCTTCATGCCTGTTTACTTGCATCAATCAGTGCCATTATAAAGTAGCCTATATGAAGACTTTGGTTCCAAAATGAGATAACTCCGTTCATAAAACATTTCTAAAGGCATGTTTTTTATTACGTTATCACGTTTTTGTTGTGTATTATTGTGTTATCTAGCTTTATTTTTGGAGTTACTATTGCTTAAATCCCTCAATCCCTTCATAATAATATCTTGTTCAATATGTACACGATATACAGGCTAATATATATATATATATATATATATATATAAATACATATATATATATATACATATGTATGTATATTAGTTCAAGAAAGTTACTTCAAGAGTTGGATGGCAAAGTGAGTATGCGGAATAAACCTTTCTTTAAGGCACTCCCTAAGAAACTGTGGTCTGAGATCAGCCTGTGTGCTCGAACCTAAAGAATTCAATCATTCAATCATTCAGCAGCTAAAACCCATTAGGAAACCTTTACAACTGTCCACGGTTATCAAACAACGCCCTCTACTGGCGAAGGGGTGCAAACGTTCAATTGAAAGGAGAAGACAAATCAGATTCTCATTTTCTTTACAGAAGTAAAAGCCAGTATAAAAAGAGTTTAAATGTACTTACTGAATTGATGAATGACACTCCTAAAAGTGCCACACAAACACACATAACCGAATATTGATTAGCGTTGTATGAACAACAGACTGTAATAAATATGATTAAGAGACTGTAATAAATATGATTTTAATTTTTATTAATAAATAATTGTTAGGAACGATCGAAGAAGTGATGACGACCTCTAGTGGTAGAGGTCATCTTGTGGTAAAAGCCATGCGTTTATCAAAAAGAAGATATCTCATGACAATTTCACATCACCCCCCAAGCGTTGCATTTGCGAAAGAGCATAAACGAGTATATACTGTAGCTCCGAAACAGGATTGGTAATATCATGCAACGTTGTTTTCCTTACACTAGATGTCCTAAAAGCCCCGTTCCACATCGAACAGAGAGTTTGCTTTTTCAAATGTGTACATCAAGTCCCGTTGTTTTCATTGATTAGGTGGTGAAAAGAATGACGACACGATATAAGCAAAAGCTCTTTATTTGGAGGCAAACAATCTGTGAATGACCGATTCAAATATTGCTTGGAGCACCGCCATTGGCTGTTGTTTTGCATAATTAATGAGCTAGGTCTGGAAATGTCATTCTGTGACTACTCGTTTATAAATATCATTGTGTTTCGAGTTCCGTTTTCAACAAAAGTGTGTACAATAAAAACGCTCTGTCTGACTCGTGTTCTCAACGTTAAACGTGAATACTCAAAGGTAATTTAGTTAACGTTAAACTATCTAAACATGAACATAATACAGATAATCAACTGTTACGACTCGGATTGCTAAATATTAGATCTCTCTCTAATAAAGCACTTTTTGTTAATGATATGATAACAGATCATAAAATAGACATGCTCTGTCTGACAGAAACATGGCTAAAGCCAGATGATTATATTGCGTTAAATGAGTCTGTCCCCCAAGATTATTATTATAAACACGAGCCTCGCCTAAAAGGCAGAGGGGGAGGTGTTGCTGCACTTTACCGTAACTCTTTTAGCATTTCCCAGAAGTCTAATCCTAAATACAATTCTTTTGAAGTCATGGTACTTGATGCATCAATACCTAATACTAAGGACAAAACATCTTTAAAATTTATTCTGGCTATTGTATATAGGCCTCCAGGGCACCACACAGATTTTATAAAAGAATTTGGTGGGTTCTTATCAGAACTAGTACTGTCTGCAGACAGAGTCCTTGTTGCTGGGGACTTTAACATTCATGTAGATAATGATACAGATGCTTTAGGAATGGCTTTTAAAGACACTCTTAACTCCATGGGCGTTAGTCAACATGTGTCAGGACCTACTCACCTTCGTAATCATACTTTAGATTTAATTTTGTCTTACGGTATAAACGTGGTCGATGTTAAAATCCTTCAGCAGAGCGAAGACATCTCAGATCATTATCTGGTATCATGCTTGCTTCAATACCCAATGGTGGCAAATCAAACTCCAAGTTACAAATATTGTAGAACATTAACTTCGACTACAAAAGGTGCGTTTCTTGATAATTTGCCTGAATTGTCTCAAATCTCTAGCATGAGTAATAACGTTGAAGATCTTGACTTTACCATTGAAAATATTAATGCCACCTTCTCGGAAACGCTAGACATAGTTGCTCCCTTGCGCTTAAAGAAGATTAAAAATGACAGACCGACACCGTGGAATAATGAACACACTCAGGCTCTAAAGAAAGCGGCTCGAAAAATGGAGCGCAACTTTAAGAAGACTAAATTAGAGGTATTTCGTACTGCCTGGAAGGATAGTACAAAAAAATACAGGAAAGCCCTAAAAACGTCTCGATCCGCCTACATTTCATCATTAATAGAAGAAAACCAAAATAACCCTAGGTTTTTATTTGATACAGTGGCTAAATTAACCAAAAATAAATCGTCAGCGACTTCTGATGCTGTATACCAGCATAGCAGTGATGATTTTATGAACTATTTCACAAATAAAATCCAAGATAGTCGGGAGAAAATTATAGCTATGCAACCAGATGCGAAACCCGCTGAACATATGACTAACTACAGCACCCCTAAGGAGAAATTATGTTTATTTTCTACTATAGATCACGATGAACTATCGAAAATCATTAGATCATCTAAATCGACTACATGCATGCTAGACCCTATACCTACAAATCTTCTGAAAGAGATGCTCCCAGAAATTATAGATCCTCTACTTAGCATTATTAACTCATCTCTGACATTAGGACATGTGCCTAAAGCATATAAGGTGGCTGTTATAAGGCCCCTTGTCAAAAAACCCCATCTGGACCCTGGAGAACTAGTTAACTATAGACCTATTTCGAATCTACCTTTCTTATCTAAAGTTCTGGAAAAAGTAGTCTCAATTCAAATATGCTCCTTCCTCCAAAGGAATGAGATTAATGAAGATTTCCAGTCTGGATTTAGAGCACATCACAGTACAGAGACTGCTCTGATTAGAGTTACAAATGATCTGCTTATGGCGTCTGACCGAGGTTGTATCTCCTTATTGGTGCTGCTAGATCTTAGTGCTGCATTCGACACCATTGACCACAGCATGCTCCTACATAGACTTGAAAATGATGTCGGTATTAAGGAAATAGCTTTGAAATGGCTTAGATCTTATTTATGCGACCGTTTCCAATATGTAGCAATAAACAATGAGGTATCACGCAAATCGCAAGTCCAGTACGGTGTACCAGAGGGCTCAGTACTAGGGCCTATGCTCTTCGCATTATACATGTTACCCCTAGGAGATATAATAAAGCGACACGGAATAAGCTTTCACTGCTATGCTGATGATACGCAACTTTATATTTCCTCGAAGCCTCACGAAACACAGCAATTCCATCGAATAGTGGAATGCATAGTCGATATAAAAAAGTGGATGAGTAGCAATTTTTTATTACTGAACTCGGACAAAACTGAGGTGTTACTTATCGGACCGAAAACCGCCCTACGTAACAACCAAGAATACTGCTTAACTATTGATGGATGTTCCATAAAACCCTCATCTTCAGCTAAGAATCTTGGCTTTATATTCGATAGTACTCTGTCATTTGAGAACCAGATCGCCAACACCTGTAAGATTGGGTTTTTCCATCTTAAAAATATATCTAAATTACGTCATATGCTGTCATCATCAGATGCGGAGAAGCTTATACATGCCTTTATGACATCAAGACTAGATTACTGTAATGCACTATTAGGTGGTTGCCCTGCAGGCCTATTACAAAAACTCCAACTGGTCCAAAATGCGGCAGCTCGAGTTCTTACACGTACAAAAAAGTATGAGCATATTAGCCCGGTTCTGTCAACCTTGCACTGGTTACCTATAAAGCATTGCATAAATTTTAAAATCTTGCTTATTACCTATAAAGCCTTGCATGGTTTAGCTCCTCACTACTTGAGAGAACTTCTAACGTATTATAGTCCATCACGTGCACTACGCTCTCAGGCGTCAGGTCAGTTGGTAATACCTAGAATTTCAAAATCAAGTGCAGGCGGCAGTTCCTTTTCTTATCTAGCGCCTAAACTTTGGAACAGTCTTCCCTGCAATATCCGGGAGGCGGACACACTCTGTCAGTTTAAATCTAGACTAAAGACGCATCTTTTTAGTCTTGCATACACTACATTATCATAATATATGTATTTCAAAGATCTAGGCTGCACTAGTTAGATCAACCGGAACCAGGGACACTTCCAATAACAACTGATGCATTTGTTGCATCAAAGAGTGCAGAACAGTACTCTACTCTCAGCCAGTCTTGTCTCATTGTTCCAAGGTTACAAGAGCGGAGCGGGCCGGGCGCAATCCATTCCTAGACCTGACAAATGCTGGACGAAGGAAGTGACGTCCCTACAAAACTTCAGCCACTATTAGATTATTAATGATAATTTTAAATCTAATTTTTTTATTTTCGCCTTGTTGTGCAAGCACTGTTGAGCTTGTGCAGAGGCTGCAGTTTTTGCCAGAGGGGAACTGGAATCCCCTGGTTAGGCCTGGTTTCCCTCCGAGGTTTTTTTTCTCCTCCAATGGAGTTTTGGGTTCCTCGCCACCGTTTGCATACTGTTTTGCACTGTTTTGCCTGGCCGGGGGGGCTGCTAGAATTTGTTAGTCTTATTTAATTAACACTGCATATAGGAATTTATTGTGTGTCTGATATTTGACCTGTGTTTTGAATTCCATAACCTTTTATGTTTTACTTATAGTCATTTTTTCTTGTACAGCTGCTTTGTAACAATGAAAATTGTAAAAAGCGCTATATAAATAAAGCTGACTTGACTTGACTTGACATGTAAATTTCATCACCAACCGTCGTCGGTTGGAGCGTCGCCAGTATGCCGTATAAAAGCAGTCGCGACACCAGCTGGTTGCCACGGTGATCTATCGCCTTGCCCAAGCCAACATGCTACTAGAGTCGCTCGTCAGGGCGCGCTGGGTCTCTGCGCTCGGACAACGGGCTGATGCCGTCGGCGAGCATCAGCTTTTGTTTCTTTTGTACGTCTACAAGAGACACACGTTAATGTGAGAGCTTTACTACACATCCATGTGCATCAGAAGAGATGACCTGCATATGCGACGCTACACCAACCGCAGGAAGTGAACCCGTCCCACCGGAAGTGCTCGAATCCCTGCCTGAAATATATTTATATATATATCTTTTTTTTAATTAAATGCTTGTAGAAGATAACAAAAAACAAACATTTACAACAACCATTATCATTGTCAATACAAGCTCCAGATTCCCTCAGTCCAGACTAAATTCCTTCAGTCTTCCAATCCAGATTAGGTGCAAAGTCCTTAAACACAGTCACTGTTCTTGTAGCTTTTAAGTTTTTAGAGAACTCAACAGGCTACTCAAAGTACATTTTCAACTCGCATTTAAACCTCAAAAAAAGAGGAGTGCATTTAGACAATTTAGATTTGTGAATGTGAAATTTAGCTAACAGAAAAATAAGGTTTATAAAATAAATATCACTTTTCTTTTCACATTCATGAAAACCAAAAATTACATTTAATGTATGTAAAATCAACATTAGGATTTACATAACAATTGATAAAATCACAAATGTCACACCAAAATGTAACTGTGAAAGAGCAGTTCCAAAATAAATGTAAAGTGGTCTCAGGTTTTTCTGAACAGAAAGAACAGAGTTGTATCAATGCCATTCTTAAGTCTTTTGAGAAAGCATTTAGACCTGTGTAAAACCTGTGAATTCATTTAAAGGTGATTTCTCTCGTTTTATTACTATCCCTGGCTGAAATATTAACGTTACTTTTACAAATAAGAGCATCTGGTTGACTTCATGAGGATTGAGGAGTAGACCCCTGCTAATAACATTTCCTTCTCATTTCATGATTTTTTCTCTCTTCTTCAAAACACATCACTTATTTGTATTGCTACTTCATTTATTTTCTTCTCGTGCCTTGCTTCATGCCTGTTTACTTGCATCAATCAGTGCCATTATAAAGTAGCCTATATGAAGACTTTGGTTCCAAAATGAGATAACTCCGTTCATAAAACATTTCTAAAGGCATGTTTTTTATTACGTTATCACGTTTTTGTTGTGTTTTATTGTGTTATCTAGCTTTATTTTTGGAGTTACTATTGCTTAAATCCCTCAATCCCTTCATAATAATATATTGTTCAATATGTACACGATATACAGGCTAAATATATATATATATATATATACATATGTATGTATATTAGTTCAAGAAAGTTACTTCAAGAGTTGGATGGCAAAGTGAGTATGCAGAATAAATCTTTCTTTAAGGCACTCCCTAAGAAACTGTGGTCTGAGATCAGCCTGTGTGCTCGAACCTAAAGAATTAATTCATTCAGCAGCTAAAACCCATTAGGAAACCTTTACAACTGTCAACGGTTATCAAACAACACCCTCTACTGGCGAAGGGGTGCAAACGTTCAATTGAAAGGAGAAGACAAATCAGATTCTCATTTTCTTTACAGAAGTAAAAGCCAGTATAAAAAGAGTTTAAATGTACTTACTGAATTGATGAATGACACTCCTAAAAGTGCCACACAAACACACATAACCGAATATTGATTAGCGTTGTATGAACAACAGACTGTAATAAATATGATTAAGAGACTGTGATAAATATGATTTTAATTTTTATTAATAAATAATTGTTAGGAACGATCGAAGAAGTGATGACGACGTCTAGTGGTAGAGGTCATCTTGTGGTAAAAGCCATGCGTTTATCAAAAAGAAGATATCTCATGACAATTTCACATCACCCCCCAAGCGTTGCATTTGCGAACGAGCATAAACGAGTATATACTGTAGCTCCGAAACAGGATTGGTAATATCATGCAACGTTGTTTTCCTTACACTAGATGTCCTAAAAGCCCCGTTTCACATCGAACAGAGAGTTTGCTTTTTCAAATGTGTACATCAAGTCCCGTTGATTTCATTGATTAGGTGGTGAAAAGAATGACGACACGATATAAGCAAAAGCTCTTTATTTGGAGGCAAACAATCTGTGAATGACCGATTCAAATATTGCTTGGAGAACCGCCATTGGCTGTTGTTTTGCATAATTAATGAGCTAGGTCTGGAAATGTCATTCTGTGACTACTCGTTTATAAATATCATTGTGTTTCGAGTTCCGTTTTCAACAAAAGTGTGTACAATAAAAACGCTCTGTCTGACTCGTGTTCTTAACGTTAAACGTGAATGTAAATTTCATCACCAACCGTCGTCGGTTGGAGCGTCGCCAGTATGCCGTATAAAAGCAGTCGCGACACCAGCTGGTTGCCACGGTGATCTATCGCCTTGCCCAAGCCAACATGCTACTAGAGTCGCTCGTCAGGGCGCGCTGGGTCTCTGCGCTCGGACAACGGGCTGATGCCGTCGGCGAGCATCAGCTTTTGTTTCTTTTGTACGTCTACAAGAGACACACGTTAATGTGAGAGCTTTACTTGTGTACACATCCATGTGCATCAGAAGAGATGACCTGCATATGCGACACCACACCGACGGCAGGAAGTGAACCCGTCCCACCGGAAGTGCTCCTAAAATCAACATTAGGATTTACATAACAATTGATAAAATCACAAATGTCACACCAAAATGTAACTGTGAAAGAGCAGTTCCAAAATAAATGTAAAGTGGACTCAGGTTTTTCTGAACAGAAAGAACAGAGGGTATCAATGCCATTCTTAAGTCTTTTGAGAAAGCATTTAGACCTGTGTAAAACCTGTGAATTCATTTAAAGGTGATTTCTCTCGCTTTTTTACTATCACTGGCTGAAATATTAATGTTACTTTTAGAAATAAGAGAATCAGGTTGACTTCATGAGGATTGAGGAGTAGACCCCTGCCAATAACATTTCCTTCTCATTTCATGATTTTTTCTCTCTTCTTCAAAACACATCACTTATTTGTATTGCTACTTCATTTATTTTCTTCTCGTGCCTTGCTTCATGCCTGTTTACTTGCATCAATCAGTGCCATTATAAAGTAGCCTATATGAAGACTTTGGTTCCAAAATGAGATAACTCCGTTCATAAAACATTTCTAAAGGCATGTTTTTTATTACGTTATCACGTTTTTGTTGTGTTTTATTGTGTTATCTAGCTTTATTTTTGGAGTTACTATTGCTTAAATCCCTCAATCCCTTCATAATAATATCTTGTTCAATATGTACACGATATACAGGCTAAATATATATATATATATATATATATATATATATACATATGTATGTATATTAGTTCAAGAAAGTTACTTCAAGAGTTGGATGGCAAAGTGAGTATGCAGAATAAATCTTTCTTTAAGGCACTCCCTAAGAAACGTCTCGGTTACGTATGTAACCTCCGTTCCCTGATGGAGGGAACGAGACGTTGTGTCGACAGAATGGGGTTTGACTTGAGAACCTACCTTCTCTGACTGACTTGAACAGGCCAATGAAAATTGGCGAATGAAATTTGCATGCCGGACTCCGCCCCCGGATATCCGGGTATAAAAGGGAGCCGGCGTGCCGCATTCATTCACCTTTTGTGCTGAGGAGCCTGAGGATCTTGCCCCGACTGCTGCAGCGGGCGGCCAGTGTTGTGGCATGAAGGACACAACGTCTCGTTCCCTCCATCAGGGAACGGAGGTTACATACGTAACCGAGACGTTCCCTTTCTGTCGGTCTCTCGACGTTGTGTCGACAGAATGGGGTTCCTCGGAAAACGCCACAGCGCTGTGCCGCGTCACAATTCCTCGCGAAGCGACGCTGACTGGCCTGGGCGTGTCAGACGTGAGCGCTTAGCATGAATTGCAACCTTCCAGCGGAAGGAGTCCAGAGCTTTCAAAAAAGATGGGAGCCCCTTCCACCGGCCGTCACGGACGGCGGCCTAGTTCTCTTAACAGCGAGAAGCCGCCCGGCACCGTAAGGCCACTGGGAAGCGTCATTCCCCCCTGAGGGAACGCGCTACGGAGACCACTTCCTACCGCAGGGAGGAGCTTTAGTGGAGATTCACACACGGTCTCACCGGATAGGGGAGAGCACGTGGGAGACATGCAGACACGAGATGGTGTCGCGAGCAGGTGAAGTACACCTGGGAGAGGTCATGGGCCATCGATTGAGAGCCATTCATGAGAAGACATCAGACGGAACCGCCCTGTGGGGGGGTTACTACGTGTGGAGCACTAGGCCTTGTTTGAGTCACTGCTAGAGCTCAGAAACAGGCCAAGGGAGGCAGGGCTGCTCCGCCGAGCCCGCCGCCGAGGAGTGCTTAGTGATGGATGGAATGCCTACTCTTCGCCCACGTGGGGGGAAGAGGGGAGGCTGGATAGCACCACGTCTCACCTATGGAGGAGTGCTATCGCAGGCGTACGCCCACCGGCTGCCGGACTTACCTGGCGGTGTCTTGTAAGACTCCGGCTGATACCGGTTCCACGCGGAGGCTGTAGAACCTCGCGAAGGTGCTGGGCGTAGCCCAACCAGCAGCTCTACATATGTCTGCCAGAGGGGCGCCCTGCGCCAGTGCCCACGAGGAGGCCACACCCCTGGTGGAGTGTGCCCTCACTGCAAGCGGGCACGGGAGATCCTGTGATCGGTAAGCCATTGATGGCGTCCACGATCCAGTGCGCCAACCTCTGTTTGGAGACAGCCCTCCCCTTGTGCTGACCTCCCAAAACAGACAAAAAAGCTGCTCAGAGCTCCAGACAATCTGCGTGCGGTCCAGGTAGAGGCGCAGCGCGCGCACTGGACACAACACGGAAGGGGTTGGGTCTTCCTCCCCAGAAGGGAGCGCCTGCAGGTTCACCACCTGGTCCCGAAAGGGAGTGGTGGGAACTTTGGGCACGTAGCCAGGCCGGGGTCTCAGGATAACGTGAGATTGACCAGGCCCGAACTCTAGGCAATCCGTGGCCACGAAAAATGCATGTAGGTCCCCTACCCTCTTGGCGAGCGCCACTAGGAGAGCCGTCTTCATCGAGAGATGAGAAAGAGCGGCATCTTCGAGGGGCTCGACGGGGGGCCTCTGGGGGCCCGCCAGGACCACATTGAGGTCCCAAGAGGGAACGGGGCGACGGACGGGCTGAATTCAGCCTCCTCGCGCCCCTCAGGAACCTAATGACCAGGTCGTGCTGTCCTAGAGACTTCCCACTAACTGGTCCGTGATGAGCGGCAATAGCGGCTACATACACCGTCAGCGTGGAAGGGGAGAGATTGCTCTCGAGTCTCGACTGCAGGAAGGACAGCACGCTCCCAATCGAGCATATCCGTGGGTCTTCTCCACGAGAAGAACACCAGGACGAGAAGAGGCGCCACTTCAATGCGTATAACCGCCTCGTGGCCAGGGCCCTAGCCTGAACAATGGTCTCTACCACCGCTGGGGGTAGACCACTCAGGATCTCCTCGTCCCGTCCAGGGGCCAGACATGGAGGTTCCAGAGGTCTGGTCTCGGATGCCACAACGTGCCCTTCCCCTGAGAAAGAAGGTCCTTCGTCAGGGGAATCTGCCAGGGGGGAGTTGTCGTCAGGAACATTAGCTCCGAGAACCAAGCCCGGTTGGGCCAGTAAGGCGCAACTAGTAGCACTTGATGCTCCTCTTCCCTGACCTTGCACAGGACGTGTGCAATGAGGCTCACTGGGGGGAAGGCGTACTTCCGCTTGTCCCGCGGCCAGCTGTGCGCCAAAGCATCCGTGCCGAGGGGGGCCTCGGTCAGGGAGTACCAAAGCGGGCAATGGGTGGTGTCCAGGGAGGCGAACAGGTCCACCTGTGCCTGCCCGAACTGCACCCAAATGAGCTGGACTGCGCGGGGGTGGAGCCGCCACTCTCCACGGGGCGTCGACTGACGAGAGAGCGCATCGGCTGTCTGGTTCAGGTCGCCCGGGATGTGAGTGGCTAACAGGGACTTCGTCACCTGCTGGCTCCACAGGAGGAGGCGTCGGGCGAGTTGCGATAGCTGCCGGGAACGAATACCACCCTGTCGGTTGATATACGCCACAGCAGTCGTGCTGTCCGACCGGACCAGCACGTGCTTGTCCTGCACGAGGGGAAGGAACCTCCTCAGTGCAAGCAGCACCGCCAACAACTCTAGGCGATTGATATGCCAGCGCAGGCGGGGGCCCGTCCAGAGACCCGACACTGCGTGCCCGTTGCACACAGCACCCCAACCCTGCAGGGAGGCGTCGGTCGTCACCACGACGCGCCTCGAAACCTGCCCAAGAGGGACCCCTGTCCGCAAAAAGGTCATTGAAGACCATGGGGTTAGGGTGCGCCGGCAGAAGGGCGTGATCGGGACGCGCCTGCTGCCGGTGTGCCACGCACTCCAAGGAACTCTGCTCTGTAGCCAGTGCTGTAGCGGTCTCATGTGCATCAACCCGAGGGGGACCACCCCCGCCGAGGATGCCATGTGTCCCAGGAGCCTCTGAAAACGTTTCAGGGGGACCGCTGGCTGCTGCCTGAAGCTCCTCAGGCAGGTCAGCACCGACTGGGCATGCTCGGAAGAAAGATGTGCCATCCTGGAGACAGTGTCGAGTTCCATACCGAGGAAAAGGATGCTCTGCACAGGGGAGAGCCTGCTCTTCTCTCGGTTGACCTGTAACCCCAAATGGTCTAGGTGCCGGAGCACCAGGTCCCTGTGTGTACACAACAGATCTCGCGAGTGCGCCAAGATGAGCCAGTCGTCGAGATAGTTGAGTATGCGCACCCCCTGCTCCCTGAGGGGAGTGAGGGCGGCCTCCCCGACCTTCGTAAAGACTCGAGGAGACAGGGACAGACCAAATGGGAGGACGCGGTACTGATATGCCTGTCCCTCGAAAGCGAACCGTAGGAACGGCCGGTGACGAGGGAGGATGGACACATGGAAGTACGCGTCCTTCAGGTCGATCGCCATGAACCAATCCTGACGCCTGACGGACGTTAGAATGCGCTTCTGCGTTAGCATCCTGAACAGCAGCTTGTGTAGGTGCCTGTTCAGGGTACGCAGGTCCAAGATGGGGCGCAGCCCGCCACTTTTCTTGGGGACAATGAAATACGGGCTGTAAAACCCGGAGTACATCTCGGCCAGAGGGACGAGCTCGATCGGCCCCTTCGCCAGAAGGGTAGCGACCTCGGCCCGAAGCACGGGAGCATCTACCCCTCCCCTGAGGTGAAGAGGACGCCCCGAAACCTGCGCTTGGCGAACTGAATCGCATAGCCGAGACGGATCGTTCGCTCTAGCCACCGTGCTGGTCTGGGAAGAGCCAACCAGGCTCCCAGGTACCGAGACAGGGGGACCAGAGGTTCGATCAGAGTCATTGTCCCCGTGGGGGGTGGTTCGATGGCTGGCAGTACGGGTCCCTCGACGCGGGGGGGACCCCGGGGAGGAGAGCGGCTCTGCCGAGGTGCCTGTCGGGCGATATTGCGGCATACCGCACCGTCTGACTGAGGGTGCTGGTGGCCACTGAGAGTATACCCAACCGTGTGTCTCGCCGAAACACAACGTGGGGTTGCCGAGCACCGTCCTGCGGAGGGTGAGAGCGGCTGTGAGAAAGACCCAGGGAGAGAGAAAGCTCTTTCTGCGAGAATGTGGGCACCAGGCCCTGATAGGGGCCCGGCTGGTGTTGCTGGGACGGGGCAGGCACCGTCCCAGTCCGACCCTCTAGCGATGTAGTTGCTCGGGTCGGGCCCGGTGAACTCGATCTCCCTGGGTTCACCCCGTCAGAACACTTCTGCTTCCGCGGAGGTTGGTGACGGGATGGTGCTCGCCACTTCGACATCCTTCTCCGGGAGGCCGCCTGTGCAGGGGCGCTGGAGCCGGAGTCTGAGTCGGAGAGGGGCGGGGCTGCTGGGAAGCAGACGCCGCGCGGGACCTCGACGGACGATAGGCGGCCGGGTCGCGGCGGGGCAGAATCGCCTCCGTCTGCTTCTGTACAGTCGAGAACTGCTGCCCTCGACCGTATCACCAAACAGCCCACCCTGCGCGATGGGAGCGCCGAGAAAGCGAACCTTCTCAGCGTCCCGCATCTGTGCAAGGTTCAGCCAAAGGTGTCTCTCCTGGACCACCAGTGTGGACATCGTACGACCCCAGGGCTCGCGCCGCCACCTTTGTCGCCCGAAGAGCGAGGTCAGTGGCAGTGCGGCAGTAGCCCAGGGTCGGACTTTCCCTCGTGCAACTCCTCCAACGCCCTGGCCTCCTGCAGGATGGCCATGGCGCGAAGAGCCAAGGCAGCTTGACCCGCAGCGTTGTAAGCCCTCGACACCAGCGATGCCGAAAACTTACAAGCCTTGGAAGGGAGCCTTGGTCGATCTCTCCAGGTGGCAGCTGTCTGCTGGCACAGGTGCACCGCGACTGCACGTTCCACCTGAGGGATGTCGACGTAGCCCTCAGCTGCCCCGTCATCGAGGGAAGTCAGGGCGACCGAGCTAGTCTGACGTGCACGCGCCGAGAAGGGGCGTTCCAGGTCCGACTGAGCTTCTCATGCTCTTCCGGGAAGAATGGTACCGGTGCCGACCGTGGCTTAGAGTCACGGCCGGTCCCCAGATACCACGTGTCCAACCGCGAGCGTTGGGCGGACTTACCTGGCAGTGCGGTGCACTGCAGCCCAACACTCGCGGCGGCCCGGGAAAGCATGGCTGACATCTCGACGTCCGCTTCATCCTGAGCTCGACCCCCCGGGGGAGGAAGCTCCAAGGAATCGTCGATGTCGGATGCCAGGAGGTCGCCCTCCGATGCTGCGAGCGACATCTCATCGTCGTCACGCCCCGAGTCCGAGTACGTGACGGAGGAACAAGGCGGCGTACCGCCTATTCCGGGACGGCCAGACGAGCGAGGCGGGGCGTGAACGGTCCGCGAGCCGGTGGCTGACGGATTGAGGCTCACGGTAATTCCCCGATCACCCTCGGTGCTCGCCGAAGCGGACGGCAGGGCTGATGCCACTGCTGCCGCAGAACGGGAAGCACTCGAGGTGGCGGCTGATTCTCGGAAGAACGCAGCTACCCGTGAACGCAACGTCTGAATTACCATCCGCCCGCAGTGCGGGCAAGATGTATCCACAAACGCTGCCTCAGCGTGCTGGAGTCCCAGACACACGAGGCAGACATCGTGTCCGTCCCCTTCCTCGATGAGTGCGCCGCACCCATGAGCACAGCGGGACATGCCGCGCTGAAGAAATATTGAGCCCTGAAAAGGGCTTGCTCTTTAGAGAGATGCCTTGGAAGTTGCCGAGACGCCCAGGGGAAGTCACAGGAAAAGGGACAGTCCGCTGCACCACGTCGTAAGACCAGCAACACGTAGATAGTATCTGCAGAGTCGTCAGCATCAGGATGCGAAGGCTCCGAAGAACAAAAGGTGAATGAATGCGGCACGCCGGCTCCCTTTTATACCCGGATATCCGGGGGCGGAGTCCGGCATGCAAATTTCATTCGCCAATTTTCATTGGCCTGTTCAAGTCAGTCAGAGAAGGTAGGTTCTCAAGTCAAACCCCATTCTGTCGACACAACGTCGAGAGACCGACAGAAAGGGAACTGTGGTCTGAGATCAGCCTGTGTGCTCGAACCTAAAGAATACATTCATTCAGCAGCTAAAACCCATTAGGAAACCTTTACAACTGTCAACGGTTATCAAACAACGCCCTCTACTGGCGAAGGGGTGCAAACGTTCAATTGAAAGGAGAAGACAAATCAGATTCTCATTTTCTTTACAGAAGTAAAAGCCAGTATAAAAAGAGTTTAAAAGTACTTACTGAATTGATGAATGACACTCCTAAAAGTGCCACACAAACACACATAACCGAATATTGATTAGCGTTGTATGAACAACAGACTGTAATAAATATGATTAAGAGACTGTAATAAATATGATTTTAATTTTTATTAATAAATAATTGTTAGGAACGATCGAAGAAGTGATGACGACGTCTAGTGGTAGAGGTCATCTTGTGGTAAAAGCCATGCGTTTATCAAAAAGAAGATATCTCATGACAATTTCACATCACCCCCCAAGCGTTGCATTTGCGAAAGAGCATAAACGAGTATATACTGTAGCTCCGAAACAGGATTGGTAATATCATGCAACGTTGTTTTCCTTACACTAGATGTCCTAAAAGCCCCGTTTCACATCGAACAGAGAGTTTGCTTTTTCAAATGTGTACATCAAGTCCCGTTGATTTCATTGATTAGGTGGTGAAAAGAATGACGACACCATATAAGCAAAAGCTCTTTATTTGGAGGCAAACAATCTGTGAATGACCGATTCAAATATTGCTTGGAGAACCGCCATTGGCTGTTGTTTTGCATAATTAATGAGCTAGGTCTGGAAATGTCATTCTGTGACTACTCGTTTATAAATATCATTGTGTTTCGAGTTCCGTTTTCAACAAAAGTGTGTACAATAAAAACGCTCTGTCTGACTCGTGTTCTTAACGTTAAACGTGAATGTAAATTTCCTCACCAACCGTCGTCGGTTGGAGCGTCGCCGATATGCCGTATAAAAGCAGTCGCGAAACCAGTTGGTTGCCACGGTGATCTATCGCCTTGCCCAAGCCAACATGCTACTAGAGTCGCTCGTCAGGGCGCGCTGGGTCTCTGCGCTCGGACAACGGGCTGATGCCGTCGGCGAGCATCAGCTTTTGTTTCTTTTGTACGTCTACAAGAGACACACGTTAATGTGAGAGCTTTACTTGTGTACACATCCATGTGCATCAGAAGAGATGACCTGCATATGCGACACCACACCGACGGCAGAAAGTGAACCCGTCCCACCGGAAGTGCTCCTAAAATCAACATTAGGATTTACATAACAATTGATAAAATCACAAATGTCACACCAAAATGTAACTGTGAAAGAGCAGTTCCAAAATAAATGTAAAGTGGACTCAGGTTTTTCTGAACAGAAAGAACAGAGGGTATCAATGCCATTCTTAAGTCTTTTGAGAAAGCATTTAGACCTGTGTAAAACCTGTGAATTCATTTAAAGGTGATTTCTCTCGCTTTTTTACTATCACTGGCTGAAATATTAATGTTACTTTTAGAAATAAGAGAATCAGGTTGACTTCATGAGGATTGAGGAGTAGACCCCTGCCAATAACATTTCCTTCTCATTTCATGATTTTTTCTCTCTTCTTCAAAACACATCACTTATTTGTATTGCTACTTCATTTATTTTCTTCTCGTGCCTTGCTTCATGCCTGTTTACTTGCATCAATCAGTGCCATTATAAAGTAGCCTATATGAAGACTTTGGTTCCAAAATGAGATAACTCCGTTCATAAAACATTTCTAAAGGCATGTTTTTTATTACGTTATCACGTTTTTGTTGTGTTATATTGTGTTATCTAGCTTTATTTTTGGAGTTACTATTGCTTAAATCCCTCAATCCCTTCATAATAATATCTTGTTCAATATGTACACGATATACAGGCTAAATATATATATATATATATACATATGTATGTATATTAGTTCAAGAAAGTTACTTCAAGAGTTGGATGGCAAAGTGAGTATGCAGAATAAATCTTTCTTTAAGGCACTCCCTAAGAAACTGTGGTCTGAGATCAGCCTGTGTGCTCGAACCTAAAGAATTAATTCATTCAGCAGCTAAAACCCATTAGGAAACCTTTACAACTGTCAACGGTTATCAAACAACGCCCTCTACTGGCGAAGGGGTGCAAACGTTCAATTGAAAGGAGAAGACAAATCAGATTCTCATTTTCTTTACAGAAGTAAAAGCCAGTATAAAAAGAGTTTAAAAGTACTTACTGAATTGATGAATGACACTCCTAAAAGTGCCACACAAACACACATAACCGAATATTGATTAGCGTTGTATGAACAACAGACTGTAATAAATATGATTAAGAGACTGTAATAAATATGATTTTAATTTTTATTAATAAATAATTGTTAGGAACGATCGAAGAAGTGATGACGACGTCTAGTGGTAGAGGTCATCTTGTGGTAAAAGCCATGCGTTTATCAAAAAGAAGATATCTCATGACAATTTCACATCACCCCCCAAGCGTTGCATTTGCGAAAGAGCATAAACGAGTATATACTGTAGCTCCGAAACAGGATTGGTAATATCATGCAACGTTGTTTTCCTTACACTAGATGTCCTAAAAGCCCCGTTTCACATCGAACAGAGAGTTTGCTTTTTCAAATGTGTACATCAAGTCCCGTTGATTTCATTGATTAGGTGGTGAAAAGAATGACGACATGATATAAGCAAAAGCTCTTTATTTGGAGGCAAACAATCTGTGAATGACCGATTCAAATATTGCTTGGAGAACCGCCATTGGCTGTTGTTTTGCATAATTAATGAGCTAGGTCTGGAAATGTCATTCTGTGACTACTCGTTTATAAATATCATTGTGTTTCGAGTTCCGTTTTCAACAAAAGTGTGTACAATAAAAACGCTCTGTCTGACTCGTGTTCTTAACGTTAAACATGAATGTAAATTTCCTCACCAACCGTCGTCGGTTGGAGCGTCGCCGATATGCCGTATAAAACCAGTCGCGACACCAGCAAGTTGCCACGGTGATCTATCGCCTTGGCCCAAGCCAACATGCTACTAGAGTCGCTCGTCAGGGCGCGCTGGGTCTCTGCGCTCGGACAACGGGCTGATGCCGTCGGCGAGCATCGGCTTTTGTTTCTTTTGTACATCTACAAGAGACACACGTTAATGTGAGAGCTTTACTACACATCCATGTGCATCAGAAGAGATGACCTGCATATGTAGTACTCCTGCAATGAGGAGAAGATTATATAAAAGAACAAGACGGACGCGTTGCTTCCTTATCAGTGTTCTTACTGGAAAATGTTTAATGTAATGACATTGAATATATTTAAAATGTAAAAGAACAGCATGAATGATTCAAACATATGTTTACCCAACATAGAGAAATGATCAGTGACGTAACATCCACTCTGATAATAGCATTCAGTACTCATAGATCGTTAACGTCAATCACGCTTAGATAACAATTCATAACAGAGAGAAAATAACGCTTAACATTTACAACACAAGATTACATTCACTTTCACAAACATACTTAAACTCTTGTGGAGTAGCACCATTGCGATACAAACGCACGTGCTAACCATGCTCTCTTTTATACATCGTTCATTAAAATAAAAATAAGAGATTAATGACTTAATAAACACCGTTACATCGCTATGTATATGTCACACATAAAATTTACAATTACCTGCAATGAGGAGAAGATTATATAAAAGAACAAGACGGACGCGTTGCTTCCTTATCAGTGTTCTTACTGGAAATGAAGCGCGTCGCGACGTTCTTCCCCATTACGTGCAGTGACGTCATCGCGCAGGTACGCAACTTTCTACGCAAAATACTCAAATAAATATATAACAACATTATTTTAACGAACTACATGAACTTAAATTGACAGTCAACTCTCAGTATACCACACTCTCCCCCACGAGATAAGATGTCGCCCCGACATCTAAACACAAAGTCCAAAGCATCAACACTTTGTTTATCTCTCTCTTTATGGCACGTTACACTTATACAACAGTAGAAGGCCACATGAAGTGGTAAATTTCCGTGCATAGTTACATCTTTACTTGTCTAGACATAAAAATGGATTAAACACCCAACAATAGAACAAAGCTGTAATAATACTGCAACAATGACACATCACCGAAAATATTTTGTTTTGTTCGCTAGCTAGTTATTTACAATTGACTTATGGTCACAAACATTTCCTTAACATACGTTACTCCGTAGAAATGTACACAATGTTTCTTAAGAGTACCAAGTCTATTTCAGTGTCAAACCACCAAGAAAAAACCCTCGGATCCAGGCTGATGCACAACTCGAGGGGACACTCTCTCTATACATATATAAAAAAAATAACAATTAAAGAGTTCAAAGTCCGTAGAACAATGTCGTGAAGGCACATAGTTCCAAAGTTTTTGTTCCTGTTCCATTTAAAGAACTCTTTGGGATATGTTTATAACAGTTCCTGTAGGTAGGTAGTACATGAGAGTACGGGCAAATGCTAAAGAGATCTCAACAATTGTTAGTAAACAGTCCCATGGAATTTTAAATTGTAACAATGTAGCATTCTCAACAGTTACTTATCACCAACAATAGTTGCTTTGGGAAACAATTGCTTGTCTATTTCCTCTAAGTGTGAGAAGTTTATAGTTCTTGCAGTATGCACTTACTAAGAAACAACAAACAGTCCCTGTGTAATGGTTTTAAGGCATTGAGATGGCAGTTCACACTGTACACAGGCCATAGAATGGCTATTCAGGGATGAAGTTCAAGGAAACTACAGTTCATTATTAGTAAGACACATGTTGCTGAGTATAATGGGGTGGCATTGGTAGCCAGGGGTTTAAAGCTGTTGCACCAGTGGCAATTACTTGAGGATAGTATGGACTACCCATTATTTGCACATTGTAACATGATGGAGTCCCAAAATGATCATAGGTAAATCTTTTTGGGGGCCGTCGTTTCCTCATGACAAGCTGGGACTCATTTATTCGCTCTGGTCTTAGATTTCTGAATTCAGGTGTCTCGGCTACTTCTCCAACAGGTAAATCTCGGTCTACTTGTTCAGCAATCTGTTTGTGTGCCTGAGGTTCTTGTCTCGGTTCAGATATGGCGGTAGGTTCTGGTTGTCCCATCTCTAACTCTCTCACGTGCGACTGGGGCATTGGCTCTATCAACTCAGGAAGACTGGAATCATCCTCGCAGGGTACTGACTGAGGTGGTAACATCTCTTTCTTTCTCAGATGATCACTGCTTCCCCTTCTCATTTGACTAGGTCCTACACGAAGGTGATATTCCTCTTCCTCACTCTCACTTTCTGAATGTTTTTCTCTCTCCCCAGGAGGCTGGGCTCGTCCTTTCATCTGTTGGTGCTTTGGTTTTGATGTGGGGGTATGTTTTGGTGCAGTTTCAAAGGGTAAGTGATCACAGGGAAGGAGAAGGTTGTGGTGCAACACTCTTGAGCGACCTCTACTCTGTTCAGGTTTCACTTCGTAGACTGGTATATCATCAGCAACCTGACGTATGATGACATGAACTTCGTTCTCCCAATAACTTCGAAGTTTTCCTGTACCGCCTCGCGGGGTCAGATTTTTCACCAGGACCCTGCTCCCTGGAGTTAGATTTGTATACCTCACTTTGAGATCGTAATTCCTCTTGTTTCGGTCAGCACACCTTTTAGCATGTTCTCTTGCAATCTCACACGCTTCTTGCATCCCCTCGGTCCACCGTTTCACGTACTCACTGTGGCTCACAGAGCTGGGGTTCGAGTCGAGTCCGAAAGCAGCATCGATGGGAAGCCTTGGAGAGCGACCAAAAAGAAGCTGGAATGGTGAAAAGCCAGTAACTTCACATTTGGTGCAATTGTACGCAAATATTAATTTGTTGAGTGACTGCTTCCAATTGGATTTTTGTCTTTCGGTGAGGGTTTTCATCATTTGCAGTAAAGTTCGATTAAATCTTTCCACCTGCCCATTCCCTTGTGGATGGTAGGGGGTGGTCCTGGAGCCGGCGAAGCCACTGTACTTGCTGAGTTGAGTGAACAGCTGATTTTCGAACTCTCCCCCTTGATCATGGTGAATTCGGGTGGGAAACCCAAACTTGAGGGCAAAATCATTGAACAACTGGTCGGCCACTGTCTTTCCTGACTTTGAGGTGGTGGCATAGGCCTGTGCAAATCGAGTAAAATGGTCAATGATTATCAAAATGTACTCATAACCACCCTTACATTTGTCCACATGGAGGAAGTCAATAGATACCAGTTCAAACGGATGGGTCGTTGTTATACTTTTGAGTGGTGCCCTCGTTTCCCGACAGGGCTTTTTCTGTTTTATGCAGGAACAGGTTCTCAGGACATAATGTTCGATGTCTTTTTGCATGTGGGGCCAGAAAAAACGATCTCTGATGAGATTGTTGGTGCGGTCCAGACCCTGGTGGCCCATTTCATCGTGCAGTTCTCGTAAGACAGTTGTTTTGAGTGAGGTTGGTAAAACCAGCTGTGTCCTCTGAGACGTTTTACGAAATAGAACTCCATCCTCATCCAATTTCAATTTGTCCCATTCTCTTAGGAGGCCTTTCAACTGTGATTTTGGTGAATTCCATCTCTGGGGAGGCCTGGTTCCCGATTGTAAGTGTTTAATGACTACTCCAATATCCTTGTCATTTTCCTGAGCTTGTCTTACTCCCACTCTTGACAGGGGTTGAAGAGTTTTCCCACTTTCCTCCACACTTGCAGAGATATACTGACAGGCTATAGCAGAGGGCACATCCAGATCGTTTTGGACTTCCACTGCCTGGATCAGAGATCCCACACAATCTGATGAAAGCTGCTCAGTGCATTCTCCCATTATTTCCTCCAAATCGGCTGGCATCCTGGAAAGTGAGTCTGCATCAATGTTTTCCTTGCCAGGGCAATAGCGAATTGTAAAGTGAAAATCTGCAAGCTCGGCAACCCATCGGCAGCCAGTGGCATTCAATTTGGCAGATGTCAGAACGTATGTTAACGGATTGTTGTCACTAAATACCGTAAAAGTCGGGGCATAATAGAGGTAGTCTCTGAATTTTTCAGTTACAGCCCATTTGAGGGCAAGAAATTCCAACTTCCCACTGTGTAAATGATAGTTTTTTTCTGCCGCTGTTAAAGTCCGGGAACCGTAGGCTAGAACTCTTAGCTTCCCGTTTTGTTCCTGGTACAGGACCGCTCCCAGACCTTGGTTGGACGCATCTGTGTGAAGTGTGAAAGGCTGGGAGAAATCAGGAAATCCTAACACAGGAGGCTGAACTAAACAATCGATCAGTTCTTCAAGGATCCCTTGATGATTTTCTGTCCATTGGATCAGTTGATTTGATGGCATCACATGAGTCATTCTGCCTGTTTCCCTCTTTCGCTTTCCTTTCCTCTGGTCCCTCTTATTGTCAGTCTTTCCCTTTAGCAGATCGTAAAGGGGGTTGGCAATCCGCGAGAAATCTTTGATATACTGTCTATAATAGCTGAGCAGGCCCAAAATCTTGCGTAAGTCCCCCACAGTGTTCAATTTCTTTTCTTTGAGTGCTGTCACAGCGACTGTGTCTGCCGGGTCCATGCGGCTGCCTTCCGCAGAAACGATCCTCCCCAGATAGCGAACCTTGTTCTTGAAAAGCTCAAATTTTTTTGGCTTTAACTTGACTCCATGGGCTTTCAACCGTTGCAGGACTCTCCTCACCGCTTCCACCTGTTCACAAAAAGACTTAGTAAAGACCAGTATGTCGTCAAGGTAGGGTATACAAATGTCATCCCTTAGTCCTTCCAAACATTCCTCCATAAATCGTTGAAATGCCGCTGGTGCATTCATTAGGCCAAATGGGATGCGGTTCCATTGATACAGGCCCCACGGTGTAGTGAACGCCGTTAGATGTCTACTCTCTGGACACATAAAGCCTTGGTGGTACGCTTTCCCTTGATCTAATAGAGAGAACCAGCTGTTACCTCCCAGGCCATCCAATATATCCTGCACTCTCGGTATAGGCTGGCGATCAGGAACGGTCTTACGGTTCAAGTCCCTATAGTCAATGCACAATCTGAGGCTTCCATCCTTCTTACGGACACACACAATGGGAGACGAGTATGGGGAATGAGACTTTTCCACCCACCCTTGAGCGATCAAATCACGCAGGTAATCCTTCATTTCCTGATATAAAGGCTTAGGAACTGAAGTGTATGTGCGGGTAACCGGTGTGTTGTCATTCAGAGAAATACTCAACTCTAATCCTTGAACACAGCCAATGTCATCATCTGATTTAGAGAAAGCATGGCATTCCTCATGTAACATCTGTTTTACTTGCTGTTGCTGGGACAGAGTCAAATGGCCCACATCGACTGGAGGGTCCCATGAATCCTTATCCCCATCCACGTCCGTGGTTTCTGGTGGGGACTGCGTGACAGAGGCAGAGGTGGTACTTTGTGGGGTTGGCAAAATAGACTTGACTGACTGTACTGTCCCCAGCTCTGTCCTCCCCATAAGCGTGATGTCATGATCTGTTCCATTCTGTACACTGATGGTAATCTGTGGGCAAGCACCCTCTTTTAGCATAAATAGTGTATCAAACAGTTCAAGGCCGTCAGGGTGTTGGGGATTAACATGTGGTTCAAACAGCAGCACAGTATCTTGTTTCACTAGTGGCCCCCTTACCTGACACTGAATCTGCATCACAGTTTGCTTTGGTACATTCACCCGCCCCTTTACTGTTCTAACCACATACACACCAGGGTCATCTGCTGATACTAGATTGATGAAGGTGTGTACTTTATTTTTCTTGAGGCCCGGGAAAGCATTCCGAACAGTGTTGTACATATTTCCATCAGTCGCATTATGAGATCCATCCGAATCGCACTTCCGTATTAGTTGCTCGATTACATTGTACCCTATGATTGGCCTAGACAACTCTTGGTTCTTCAAGACAAGCACAGGAATGATTAACTCTCTCCCCTTTGCTACAGGGGATGTCAACTTGAAAGTAATTTCCACCCAGCCACTGTATGGTATGTTTGTTCCATTTGCCGCCACCAACTGCAGATTATCTGGAGCGCCTGCTGCCTCGGAAATGTTTTTAAGAGTCACATCAGGTGCGTACTTTGTTTTCCACAGTTCATCTATAATAGATACTTGGGAACCTGTATCCCATAATGCTTCTGTCCTCTGTCCCTGCAGATAACAGGTCACTAGACATTGTTTGCCTACTAGAGACGTGACAGCAGAATGACAATTAACGTTACAAGAACTAGGTAAAATACTGTTAAGTGACTGGGGCTCAAGATCACGCTGTACCTGCTGATTTGGGCCACTTCCTTGTTCTTGGGACCTTTTCACTGTTTGGGTCACACCCTGTCCCTCGGGGGTAACCCACTCCTGTTTAACGCCGCTCCTGACTGGGGTCTGACACTCTTGCTCTTACAGCCAGCTGAGAAATGCTCGCTGCTGCCACACAAGTAACAGTGAGTACATGGTTCCATGGTTTTGCATTGCTGGCAATGGAAACATTGTCTCGCTCGTGGATGGCGAGGTGGTCGGTACTGATGAGGGTATGGTTGTGGCGGCACCACATACTGCTGGCCATAATATGGGGCTGCTCCAACGTTTAGAGGCTGAGTCGCATAAGGTTGTGCATGATGGGTTACATACTGTTGGGGTGACTGCACAGGATGCTCTTGTGTGACAAAAGGGTATTGAACCGGCTTTGTGTGCGGTATATATCGTTCCGATACATGTTTTTGACTTTGGTCAAGCTGGTGTGAAGACGAATATGGACCCGTCCCCTGTTGGCATTTAACTGTCTCTGCTCCCCAGGCCTGACTCTCTCGGATTGGCGTCCATCCAGGGGCCGGTTGGAAACCTTGGGAGCGGCTCTGATGCTGGGGGGCAGCTGTAGCTACTGGTTCCTGGTTATGGACTGCACAGCATCGCTGAGTAACAGGAAAGGGCTTCTGCATTGTTTCTTTAAGTTGCATGACATCCTCACTTAGACTTTTCAGCTGCGCCATCAGATCAAACTTAGGGTGTTTAGATTGGCATTTTGGTTCAGGGTCATCTAGCTGCACAACATGAACAGTGCCGGTTCGTTCACCTTTCCGTTTGCTTTGCCGTTCCGATTCGTTAGAACAAGCGACATTAAGTTTCTCTAGTAACACTTCGTCGGTTATAGTGGGGATGGACAGATATTGTTAAAAGTCACTTTGGATGCGATCATTATGCAGCCCTGTTAGAACTGTGTGTAAGAACATGTTTTGGACCAGAGCCGGGTCATATTTTAACCCAGAGTCATCTTCTTGAGAGGCGAACAAGATTTTCTGTCTAAGGTCGAGGACGCGGATCAGGAAGCTTTGTGGGGTTCCTTTTGGGCGCTGCGCTTCTGTAGTGAGTTGTTTATATAGTTCAGTTGCATTTTTTTCCTGGTAGTGAGAGCGCAATATGTGTCTTAGCACTGGGAGTGTCAGCCCTGCCTTTCCCTCAAGATAACTTCGCAGCTGAAACCCTGGCGTGATAGCCTTGATGACCGAATCAATTATTTCCTGTTCTGGGTAACCTTTGTTTATTCCACTTTCTATCTGCCGTACCAAACTTGAAAAGGAAAGTCGGTCCTTTTGACCCGGATCACCTATCAGACCTGATATTTTGAAGTCTTTATGCCATACTGAGGTGACCTGTCGCTGTGGTAGATCTACAGAGCTCACTGAGTTACGGTCCTTATGTCCCTGTTGGCCTTCCGTAGTGTGAGGCATGGCATGACTGATATGCATGGTGGAAAACGACTCTGACACATTTTCATTTTCCCTTATTTCCCGCATCATGTTAGCCCCCTCACGAGAAGTATTTTCCTCTCTCGCAAGCCTGTGTTCAGAACTGTCAACATCAGTCCCCGTGAGCAGACTCAATTGTTCATTAATTTCCAGCAGCTCAGCCATCCCACCATCCTCGAGCTCCCCTAACTCAGCTCTTAGCATGTGGTTACTCAGACTGTTTAACAGAGACAAACGAGTTGCATTTGTTTCACCCTCCTTTGTAATGTGAAGAAAGACACAGAGTTCTGTCAGTTTTTCACATGAAAGTTTACATAGTTTCTCCCCGATTTCATCCTGGAGACTTTTAAACGCATCCATTATTAGCAGCCGTGTATGGGTTGTTGAGGGTAGTGTTTACCTCACTGACTCGACGTTGCTACTGCTGGTTATCGCTGAACCTCAGCAAGTGCATTGCTCGACCAGATCACCTCACTACTCGCCCTCGCTGCCTCACACTGCAGTTTCAACGTCACTGTGAACAGGATGGTGTTGCTAGATGGGTTCTACCGGCCAGGGAGTTAATCCACCCAACATTCATCCCAGCGGTGCCTCCAAAATTGTAGTACTCCTGCAATGAGGAGAAGATTATATAAAAGAACAAGACGGACGCGTTGCTTCCTTATCAGTGTTCTTACTGGAAAATGTTTAATGTAATGACATTGAATATATTTAAAATGTAAAAGAACAGCATGAATGATTCAAACATATGTTTACCCAACATAGAGAAATGATCAGTGACGTAACATCCACTCTGATAATAGCATTCAGTACTCATAGATCGTTAACGTCAATCACGCTTAGATAACAATTCAAAACAGAGAGAAAATAACGCTTAACATTTACAACACAAGATTACATTCACTTTCACAAACATACTTAAACTCTTGTGGAGTAGCACCATTGCGATATAAACGCACGTGCTAACCATGCTCTCTTTTATACATCGTTCATTAAAATAAAAATAAGAGATTAATGACTTAATAAACACCGTTACATCGCTATGTATATGTCACACATAAAATTTACAATTACCTGCAATGAGGAGAAGATTATATAAAAGAACAAGACGGACGCGTTGCTTCCTTATCAGTGTTCTTACTGGAAATGAAGCGCGTAGCGACGTTCTTCCCCATTACGTGCAGTGACGTCATCGCGCAGGTACGCAACTTTCTACGCAAAATACTCAAATAAATATATAACAACATCATTTTAACGAACTACATGAACTTAAATTGACAGTCAACTTTAAGTATACCACACATATGCGACGCTTTATTTATATATATATCTTTTTTTTTAATTAAATGCTTGTAGAAGATAACAAAAAACAAACATTTACAACAACCATTATCATTGTCAATACAAGCTCCAGATTCCCTCAGTCCAGACTAAATTCCTTCAGTCTTCCAATCCAGATTAGGTGCAAAGTCCTTAAACACAGTCACTGTTCTTGTAGCTTTTAAGTTTTTAGAGAACTCAACAGGCTACTCAAAGTACATTTTCAACTCGCATTTAAACCTCAAAAAAGAGGAGTGCATTTAGACAATTTAGATTTGTGAATGTGAAATTTAGCTAACAGAAAAATAAGGTTTATAAAATAAATATCACTTTTCTTTTCACATTCATGAAAACCAAAAATTACATTTAATGTATCTAAAATCAACATTAGGATTTACATAACAATTGATAAAATCACAAATGTCACACCAAAATGTAACTGTGAAAGAGCAGTTCCAAAATAAATGTAAAGTGGTCTCAGGTTTTTCTGAACAGAAAGAACAGAGTTGTATCAATGCCATTCTTAAGTCTTTTGAGAAAGCATTTAGACCTGTGTAAAACCTGTGAATTCATTTAAAGGTGATTTCTCTCGTTTTATTACTATCACTGGCTGAAATATTAACGTTACTTTTACAAATAAGAGCATCTGGTTGACTTCATGAGGATTGAGGAGTAGACCCCTGCTAATAACATTTCCTTCTCATTTCATGATTTTTTCTCTCTTCTTCAAAACACATCACTTATTTGTATTGCTACTTCATTTATTTTCTTCTCGTGCCTTGCTTCATGCCTGTTTACTTGCATCAATCAGTGCCATTATAAAGTAGCCTATATGAAGACTTTGGTTCCAAAATGAGATAACTCCGTTCATAAAACATTTCTAAAGGCATGTTTTTTACTACGTTATCACGTTTTTGTTGTGTATTATTGTGTTATCTAGCTTTATTTTTGGAGTTACTATTGCTTAAATCCCGGCTGACCCTCTGGCACTGACCCTTTAGAACCCAGTCTATTACGCCCAAGGCGGCTCGGGGTCCGCTGTGGCCTAGTGGTTAAAGCGCTGGGCTTGTGATCAGAAGGTCGACGATTCAAATCTCAATGCCAGCCAGCACGGGTCATGGATAAAGTGCCCTTGAGCAAGGCACCTTAACCCTGATTGCTCTGCAGTAATGTGCCACAATTACTGCAGAGTAATCCAACGATCTAAACTGCTTATTAAGCAAACAAAGTCATATCATGTCTATATACTTCAAACAATCTGTGAATGACCGACTCAAATATTGCTTTGTGTGCAGTTGGAGAACCGCCATTGGCTGTTGTTTTGCATAATTAATGAGCTAGGTCTGGAAATGTCATTCTGTGACTACTCGTTTACAAATATCATTGTGTTTCGAGTTCCGTTTTCAACAAAAGTGTGTACAATAAAAATGCTCTGTTCTGTCTGACTCGTGTTCTCAACGTTAAACGTGAATGTACATTTTCTCACCAACCGTCGTCGGCTGTAGCGTCGCCGATGTGCCGTATAAAAGCAGTCGCGACACCTGCTAGGTCTGTTCGGGCCGGGGACCTATCGCCTTGACACCAAGCCAACACGCTACTAGAGTCGCTCGTCAGGGCGCGCTTGGTCTCTGCGCTCGGAAACAACGGCCCGATGCCCGTCGGATCGCCGGCGTGCATCGGCTTTTGTTTCTTTTGTACGTCTACAAGAGACACGCGTTAATGTGAGACTCGCTTTACTTGTGTACACATCCATGTGCATCAGAAGAGATGACCTGCATATGAGATAACTCTCATTTCTAAAGGCATGTTTTTTATTATGTTATCATGTTTTTGTTGTGTTTTATTGTGTTATCTAGCTGTATTTTTGGAGTTACTATGGCTTAAATCCCTCAATCCCTTCATAATAATATCTTGTTCAATATGTACACAATATACAGGATCTATATATATATATATATATATAAATATATACATGTATGTATATTAGTTCAAGAAAGTTACTTCAAGAGTTGGATGGCAAAGTGAGTATGCAGAATAAACCTTTCTTTAAGGCACTCCCTAAGAAACTGTGGTCTGAGATCAGCCTGTGTGCTCGAACCTAAAGAATTCAATCATTCAGCAGCTAAAACCCATTAGGAAACCTTTACAACTGTCCACGGTTATCAGACAAAGCCCTCTACTGGCGAAGGGGTGCAAACGTTCAATTGAAAGGAGAAGACAAATCAGATTCTCATTTTCTTTACAGAAGTAAAAGCCAGTATAAAAAGAGTTTAAATGTACTTACTGAATTGATGAATGACACTCCTAAAAGTGCCACACAAACACACATAACCGAATATTGATTAGCGTTGTATGAACAACAGACTGTAATAAATATGATTAAGAGACTGTAATAAATATGATTTTAATTTTTATTAATAAATAATTGTTAGGAACGATCGAAGAAGTGATGACGACCTCTAGTGGTAGAGGTCATCTTGTGGTAAAAAAAGCCCCGTTCCACATCGAACAGAGAGTTTGCTTTTTCAAATGTGTACATCAAGTCCCGTTGTTTTCATTGATTAGGTGGTAAAAAGAATGACGACACGATATAAGCAAAAGCTCTTTATTTGGAGGCAAACAATCTGTGAATGACCGATTCAAATATTGCTTGGAGCACCGCCATTGGCTGTTGTTTTGCATAATTAATGAGCTAGGTCTGGAAATGTCATTCTGTGACTACTCGTTTATAAATATCATTGTGTTTCGAGTTCCGTTTTCAACAAAAGTGTGTACAATAAAAACGCTCTGTCTGACTCGTGTTCTCAACGTTAAACGTGAATGTAAATTTCATCACCAACCGTCGTCGGTTGGAGCGTCGCCAGTATGCCGTATAAAACCAGTCGCGACACCAGCTGGTTGCCACGGTGATCTATCGCCTTGCCCAAGCCAACATGCTACTAGAGTCGCTCGTCAGGGCGCGCTGGGTCTCTGCGCTCGGACAACGGGCTGATGCCGTCGGCGAGCATCAGCTTTTGTTTCTTTTGTACGTCTACAAGAGACACACGTTAATGTGAGAGCTTTACTTGTGTACACATCCATGTGCATCAGAAGAGATGACCTGCATATGCGACACCACACCGACGGCAGGAAGTGAACCCGTCCCACCGGAAGTTCTCCTAAAATCAACATTAGGATTTACATAACAATTGATAAAATCACAAATGTCACACCAAAATGTAACTGTGAAAGAGCAGTTCCAAAATAAATGTAAAGTGGTCTCAGGTTTTTCTGAACAGAAAGAACAGAGGGTATCAATGCCATTCTTAAGTCTTTTGAGAAAGCATTTAGACCTGTGTAAAACCTGTGAATTCATTTAAAGGTGATTTCTCTCGCTTTTTTACTATCACTGGCTGAAATATTAATGTTACTTTTAGAAATAAGAGAATCAGGTTGACTTCATGAGGATTGAGGAGTAGACCCCTGCCAATAACATTTCCTTCTCATTTCATGATTTTTTGTCTCTTCTTCAAAACACATCACTTATTTGTATTGCTACTTCATTTATTTTCTTCTCGTGCCTTGCTTCATGCCTGTTTACTTGCATCAATCAGTGCCATTATAAAGTAGCCTATATGAAGACTTTGGTTCCAAAATGAGATAACTCCGTTCATAAAACATTTCTAAAGGCATGTTTTTTATTACGTTATCACGTTTTTGTTGTGTTTTATTGTGTTATCTAGCTTTATTTTTGGAGTTACTATTGCTTAAATCCCTCAATCCCTTCATAATAATATCTTGTTCAATATGTACACGATATACAGGCTAAATATATATATATATATATATATATATATATATATATATACATATGTATATATATTAGTTCAAGAAAGTTACTTCAAGAGTTGGATGGCAAAGTGAGTATGCAGAATAAATCTTTCTTTAAGGCACTCCCTAAGAAACTGTGGTCTGAGATCAGCCTGTGTGCTCGAACCTAAAGAATTAATTCATTCAGCAGCTAAAACCCATTAGGAAACCTTTACAACTGTCAACGGTTATCAAACAACGCCCTCGACTGGCGAAGGGGTGCAAACGTTCAATTGAAAGGAGAAGACAAATCAGATTCTCATTTTCTTTACAGAAGTAAAAGCCAGTATAAAAAGAGTTTAAAAGTACTTACTGAATTGATGAATGACACTCCTAAAAGTGCCACACAAACACACATAACCGAATATTGATTAGCGTTGTATGAACAACAGACTGTAATAAATATGATTAAGAGACTGTAATAAATATGATTTTAATTTTTATTAATAAATAATTGTTAGGAACGATCGAAGAAGTGATGACGACGTCTAGTGGTAGAGGTCATCTTGTGGTAAAAGCCATGCGTTTATCAAAAAGAAGATATCTCATGACAATTTCACATCACCCCCCAAGCGTTGCATTTGCGAAAGAGCATAAACGAGTATATACTGTAGCTCCGAAACAGGATTGGTAATATCATGCAACGTTGTTTTCCTTACACTAGATGTCCTAAAAGCCCCGTTTCACATCGAACAGAGAGTTTGCTTTTTCAAATGTGTACATCAAGTCCCGTTGATTTCATTGATTAGGTGGTGAAAAGAATGACGACACGATATAAGCAAAAGCTCTTTATTTGGAGGCAAACAATCTGTGAATGACCGATTCAAATATTGCTTGGAGAACCGCCATTGGCTGTTGTTTTGCATAATTAATGAGCTAGGTCTGGAAATGTCATTCACTGTAAACCCTAATGTTGTATGTACTTAAACAATCAAGTGAGGTTGACTAAACATTAATTAAAATTTTCCGTTTCGGGCCTGTCACTTAAAAATATGAGTTCATTCAACTGTATGTACCTTCAAGATGCAGAAACTTAAAATTTCAAGTGTTCTGAGCTCAAAATCATGATTAGTCCTCAAAAATAACCCCTTAAAATAGGTCATTTTCAAAAATGCTGTCTTCTTGACTAAAATGCGTTTCAGTGCAAGGTCTTTTCTCTTATTTTAATCAGAAAATAAATGGTTTCAATTACAATTATTGACCATAAAGTTAATACGTTTACTTATTTTTATTTAGGGAGAAACTTTTCAAAGTTTATAAATGAACTTTAAAACATAAAAAGTAAAAAGTATTTTTCTGGCACTGGGTTGCAAAGTTTTCAACCAAAAGCCTTTTAATACATTTGTGTTAATATTTATACAGGCAGGAACACGCATAGGCCTACATGCCACATGCTGAAATACGCGAAGAGTTCCTCACAAGTCTCCTCGCAAATCTCATTAAAACTCATCATAATCGTCTCATCTTGTCGGTATGGTTTTGTTTATTTCTTTATTTTCATTTGAAGACGGACAGCATGAAATTACTTTAAATCGGGGAAATTTCATTGATTTTGATCGTGCAAACACGGTTGAAGCTTGTTTTTATGTGTTAGCGACCACTCATTCAGTGTTTTAGGTTTATTTCACACGGCTCACTCCGTTCTAACGATTTAACTTTAAAGTGATTGCCATGCGGAGTTCTGTTCTGCCTAGCAACAAGAAAACGATTGCACTGATTGGTGGATTGTATAATTGGCCTCATCTGTTCTGTTGCTGACACCCCACTTCAAGCAAGCCAAGACTTTAAGACGGTGTATGTGATATGTTCGGTAAGCCATTTTATTTATATATATATATATATAAGTTAGGTTGTGCGATTTTTTTTATTAAGAGTGAAATGTGTTTGTTTAAACCCTTGTGGTACGTTTCTATAATAAAAGACAACGTAGCCCGGTCAAACTTGCTAGCATAACGTCAGCCACCAATTAACTTAACGATATAGATTTGTGACGGTGACGCTTTGATAACTGATATATCAAATGGTTCTTTGTTTGATTTGAAATACTGAAACATATAAGTTAATACACTTAATTACACTTGTGCAATCGTGTATTTCTGTGGTAAAGTACATGGCAGCCACTTCTGTGATCATTATTGAAAAGGCAACTTATTTCTTATTTTACCAGTGAGGTAAATACATATTCGAAGAAGTGGCCTAATCGGTTTTCTTTGAGAGAAAGCACATGGCAGCTCCTTGCTTCTTAACTTAAGACCACGTGGGTTAACGTTAGCTTTACAAGGGCAATTTTTGTCGGTGTCCCAGTTAATTAGCAATATTTTCAGGATAATGTTCTCAAGGCATGATGTTAAGTTTTATTTCGAATAACATTGTAAGAATTACCATCTGAATTATAATGTAATTTACTTTTTTTGCACAGACTTAGTTAAACTTAATATTTTCAACTTTTGCTGTTACAGGTAACATGAGACAAGGACATGTGGAAATGTAAGTATTGCATTTTTCACACAGCAAAAAGAGAGGAACTTCTCAAACATTGTCGTTTGAAACATGGTGGTCATCAAAACACTGTACCTTTTCCATGCCTACACAATGACTGTCTTTGTATGTTCAACTCCATCAGTAGTTTAAAAGTTCATCTGGCAAAAATTCATACAAAAACACGATGGGGACTCGATCGGGAAATAGCACCGCTTACATTTAATACATTTACATTAATTACATTTGATGATAAACCTTTGATTCCTGATCACGATACTATATTTATACCTGTTTTTTATTAGGTGTCTGATCATCGCAATACTATCCTTGATGTGCCAGTGGGGATTTTATTTGAGGACACTGATCTTCAGCCCCCCAACTCCTTGCATCTGACTTCTTCGATTGGAATAATTCTTGAAGGCCAAGTGGTGATGGACAAAATGCAGGACCTCCCACGGGCAATCTGTCTGCTCTTCGGTCGGATTTATGCTCTAGACCTGAATTACCCCGAATCACTCCACAACACGTTTGATTTCATCCAGCGTGTTCTAATGTCAATGGGACAAAATGCTCTCAAGCCTAAAGTGCAGTCTCTGGCAAACCAGCTTTTTCTTAAGAAACGTCACTGTGAAACACCACCCTTTATTTTGTTTTTTCCCCCTTGAGTTCTACAATTGGAGTTCAATACAACCTGGGATATTGTTACAATTGTACAGATCTTTAGTGTGGTTACGACCCAGTAATATTTATATTACAGTATAGTTTGTACTGTAATATTGTGACATAAGGGCTAAAGACAATGTTCGGTGACAATGTGCCTTGTTTGCACAAATATTTAATGGTGAAATGTAGTTGTTATGTTTAGCCTACATGTTCAGTGCATAAAAAATTGTTAGATGTGTGAAGTGTTGTACAGTTGATGTACTGCTAATTTTGTTGTCACCACCTTTGCAGTGTTGATGTGACCCGTTTCCATTACAGTAGTATTTTACTGTATTCTCATTAATAGACATTTTGTCAATAAAAATTCAAAGATTAAATATGCTGTTCATTGTTTTATTTCAGTTCGCTATGCACAAAGGTTCAAAAATAAGAACAACATTTGCATGTTGAGTTAACTTAAATATATAACTACACTTGAAATTATTACCAAGTTAAGTGAACTAAAAAATTTAAGTACATTATATAAGCACCAAGTTTGGTGAACTCAATGATTTGAGTATAGTCTACAAAACTGGCAAGTTAAATGAACTTAAATATGCTAGTTTTAGGAGACTCCATTAGTCAATTAAATTGAGGCAACGAGTTTACTCAATCAATTTAGTTCAGTCAACTTATTAGGGTTTTCAGTGTTCTGTGACTACTCGTTTATAAATATCATTGTGTTTCGAGTTCCGTTTTCAACAAAAGTGTGTACAATAAAAACGCTCTGTCTGACTCGTGTTCTTAACGTTAAACGTGAATGTAAATTTCCTCACCAACCGTCGTCGGTTGGAGCGTCGCCGATATGCCGTATAAAACCAGTCGCGACACCAGCAAGTTGCCACGGTGATCTATCGCCTTGGCCCAAGCCAACATGCTACTAGAGTCGCTCGTCAGGGCGCGCTGGGTCTCTGCGCTCGGACAACGGGCTGATGCTGTCGGCGAGCATCGGCTTTTGTTTCTTTTGTACGTCTACAAGAGACACACGTTAATGTGAGAGCTTTACTTGTGTACACATCCATGTGCATCAGAAGAGATGACCTGCATATGCGACACCACACCGACGGCAGGAAGTGAACCCGTCCCACCGGAAGTGCTCCTAAAATCAACATTAGGATTTACATAACAATTGATAAAATCACAAATGTCACACCAAAATGTAACTGTGAAAGAGCAGTTCCAAAATAAATGTAAAGTGGTCTCAGGTTTTTCTGAACAGAAAGAACAGAGGGTATCAATGCCATTCTTAAGTCTTTTGAGAAAGCATTTAGACCTGTGTAAAACCTGTGAATTCATTTAAAGGTGATTTCTCTCGCTTTTTTACTATCACTGGCTGAAATATTAACGTTACTTTTACAAATAAGAGAATCAGGTTGACTTCATGAGGATTGAGGAGTAGACCCCTGCTAATAACATTTCCTTCTCATTTCATGATTTTTTCTCTCTTCTTCAAAACACATCACTTATTTGTATTGCTACTTCATTTATTTTCTTCTCGTGCCTTGCTTCATGCCTGTTTACTTGCATCAATCAGTGCCATTATAAAGTAGCCTATATGAAGACTTTGGTTCCAAAATGAGATAACTCCGTTCATAAAACATTTCTAAAGGCATGTTTTTTATTACGTTATCACGTTTTTGTTGTGTATTATTGTGTTATCTAGCTTTATTTTTGGAGTTACTATTGCTTAAATCCCGGCTGACCCTCTGGCACTGACCCTTTAGAACCCAGTCTATTACGCCCAAGGCGGCTCGGGGTCCGCTGTGGCCTAGTGGTTAAAGCGCTGGGCTTGTGATCAGAAGGTCGACGATTCAAATCTCAATGCCAGCCAGCACGGGTCATGGATGAAGTGCCCTTGAGCAAGGCACCTTAACCCTGATTGCTCTGCAGTAATGTGCCACAATTACTGCAGAGTAATCCAACGATCTAAACTGCTTATTAAGCAAACAAAGTCATATCATGTCTATATATGTAGGGCAGTGTTCTGGATTGCCCACAAGATGTCGCTATGACACTGTTGTGTTACGGCAGATACAAGTGTGTTTTTCTCTTAGTAATGTTTTTGAGCCTCTTGATGTACCGTAGCGTTGATTTTTCTTCAGTTATTCTTGTCAACGCTACAGGTAAGATGTGTTAATAGTAGCGGAAATTTATATTTAAAGAATCTTTGTTATCACCCTTAGGTTCTGTCTATTTAGATATTTTGTGTTCTAAACTAAAAGCGGAGTAATGTGGGGAGTTAAAATGTTTGTTTTTTGTCTTATCTTTTGAGTTTGATTAATACGGGGTGGTTGATGCTAAGCTAGGTATGATTGTGTAACAACGAGAGGTTGTTGTGAAATTTAATGTGCATCGAATTTACTTTAATGGATAAACTTAAGTTGAGTTATTCTTGTCAACGCTACAGATGCCGTGCTGTGAAATAAACAGGCCAAGCCACGATCCGGAACCCCTCTGTGTCCGCGTCTCTCTCTACCACCACCCACGAACACACACACAGCGCAGAGTAACAGCGGCGGTGCTAGAGGCTAGCGAGCACGCATAGAGCGAGGGGGTTACATCTTTGGTGCCGTGACCCGGATTGTGGCACCACTAGACTGAAGCCGAAAAGATTTCTACAGCCAGGAGTTTGTGTGCTGAACTCTATAATAGACAGACTGAGTTCTTAACCAAACTGGTGATCTTGCGTATGCCTCGCAGTCACTGCTATATCCTTTACAGCCTGATGGGAATCTGAACATGTTTTGTTGTTATAATTGAAGTGACTTGCTGTTATGTAAGAAATATGTGATGGTTTATTAGTAATATATATATATTTTTTTTCTTGTTTTTTGTACGAGATTGAAACTTTTGACATTACATCTTCTTACAATCCAAATACACTGCCATTTAACCTACTTGCACATAATAAATACAATTTTACATCCTACAATGGCGCAAACATATGCAAACTCAACTAAAAACTTGCATAGTTCCTCATGTAACGAACCCAACCTCCTACCGCCAGCTGAGCATCCCTCAAATAACCTACCATTGCCCTTTGAACGCCATGCTCCACCACCCCCAATGAACCTGCTCTATGCTGGCCAGTACATGACACCAGCCCATGCAACAAGGCCGCCAGGCACTGGGGCCTCAGGGCAGGTACCGCCACTCTGTTTCGAAGACAGCCCAGATGCAAGAACAGGTGGCCTGGTGGAAAGGTCAGTGGATGCCTCTGTTCGCAAACGCAGTGGTCTTGGGCCATCAGGAGCCACGCTTTGGCAAAGCCCTACACATCATAGTTTTGTTGAGGTGCCAGATGAACAGCAGCCACCCGGGCCCATTCCAGTTACATCACCATATCCAGCCCAGCCGATTAGACCCGGCCTCCAGGCTTACTCTGGTTATTCGTATCCCCCTTTTGAGCCTGCACCATGTCCGAGGTCGCCAGGTGCTAACATTACAGTTAAGCACGTAACCACTGGGCAGGCCACATTTCAAGCCGCTCAAGTTCCAGTCTATAGTGGACCCACCTCATTGGCCCCATCTGCTAATGCATGGGTTCCCAGCATGACTTTACATGGCCCTCAGACAGCGTCAAACAAGACAACCGCTGATGCTCCTCTTGAATGGTCATCTCAACAGACACAGAATCCCCACTCCCACCTTAATGTGCATGTCGATGCTCTCTCTCAAGTTGCCCATCCACCTACGACTGCCAGCCGAACGGCCCACTCACATGTGGCTCAATTCAGGCCCCCTGCAGTCACCGGCCAGTGCCTTCCCATAGCAGCCCATGGCGGTTTCATGCAAACTCATCAGGTGAAGAATGTTCAAGTTTTCACGGGAAATCCAGACTGTAGGATACTGGTGGAAGATTGGATTCGCGACTTGCAGTACCTCTTGGAGGCAATAGAGCTCCCAATGCACCTTCGCTTCTCCACTGTTGTGCGACACCTGGGTGGTGAAGCCCGAAATCTCATTCTTAACTTACCTCCACATGATCAAACCCCTGAGAAAGCTTTTGAGGAACTGAGGGCTGAATACGGTGATACACGAGGCTCCCTAGACCCTCTGGCTGACTTCTATGAGCGGAGCCAGAATTCAGGGGAGTCTGCCTGTTCTTATGCTATAGCACTGGAGGCTAAGTTGCGGACGGTGGAGGAGAAACAAAGAGGAGGCAAGCCCTTCCTGGACCGAGATTGCAAACTAAGCCGGCAGTTCATGAGGGGCCTTACTGATGAGGAGGTGTACACTAGAATCGCACCAATGGTCCCCAGGCTCTTGAGCTTCAGAGAGCTGCAGGCGGAGCTCCGAAATTACGCCAGAGAAACTAAGAAGTTCCAGACGCAGAGTAAAGCAAAGAAAACGTATGCTCAGGTGCACGTAACATCAGGAGGGGGTGGACACAGCAAACTGGATAGGCCAAACCACACATCGGAAATGTCAGAGTTGACAGAAATGGTAAAGAAACTAGCCCTCATTCAGGAAGAACAAATGACTAAGCTATCCCAACTAGAAATGAGAATGGCCTCTCCACTCCTTGCCTCCCCATTAGCAGTTCAGCCAGCAAAGGGAACAGCAAGCCAGGGTATAAGCTTTGTCTGTTACCGGTGTGGAGAGCCAGGCCACACAGCCAGAGTGTGCAGGGCAGTGCTTCTGGATCCAAGCCAAGCTGAAGCCCAGCGGCCTAAGACCCCTGCTGAAGGACGCAAGCACTCTGCTCAAAATTTAAACGCTTAGTGCCCATGGCAGCCGGGGCATCCATGGGTACGCAGCAAGGACCCCACCCACCTGTGAAGAGGATTCACACTGAACTAGGGGAAACACCCCTAGTAGGCCCTAGGAACGAAGGGGAAGTGGAAGTCAATGGGAAGACATGCAAGGCTCTCATTGACTCTGGATCGCAGATCACCAGTATTACGCACAACTACTGGCAGAGCCACCCAGCTTTACTGAAGCAGAAGTTACAGTCTTCTAAGATACCAATAGAGGGTGCAGCAGGTCAGATCGTACCCTACCGTGGTGTTCTGCACATCGACCTGAAAGTGCTGGGGAAAGAATTCAAAGCAGTACCTACCTTTGTTGTTCCTGATTCTGACTATCGTTCTTCAGTCCCCCTGCTGGTGGGAACCAATGTCATTCGAGCCTCGCAAACCCACCTTCAAGCAGCTTATGGTTCAGAGTATCTACACCAGGTCAAGGAGAAGCATCCAGAGTGGTACACGGCTTTACTGAAGGTGGGAAGCGCCAAGCAAAGTGAAATGCATGATGTTGTGGGTCCTGCTGTATACACTGGTCGTACAATACGCCTCCCTAGTGGGAAAGAGATGGACTTAATGTGTAGGATTAAAGCTGGTCCTCAAAGGAAGATTTATACAGCCTTGATTGAAGCCCATCACCCCTCGCAACTCCCCCAGGAGGTCTTGGTGGCCAAAGTGCTTGCTAATGTAAAAAGAGGTTGTGCTCCAGTTAGAGTGATGAATCTTTCCCAGCGAGTCATTACGATCAGACGACACACAAGTCTGGCCAATGCAGTCCTGGTGGACAAGGTGGTAGAGTTTCCAGATAAAAAGTATAGCGAAGCTGGGAGCAGAGGGGCATGTCTCAGTCTGGACCAAGTAGTGACTAGCTGTGGGGTTGACCTTAGTGAAGCAGCGGTGGAAAGTGAGGACCAACGTGCGCTGCTTCGGGAAATGCTGGACCAGAATGCAGATGTGTTCTCCCAACATCGTATGGACTATGGTCACACCACAACAGTACACCATGAGATTCCCCTGGTTGACCCGAGGCCTTTCCGACTGCCATACCGCAAAATACCCCCTTCCCAGTGGCAAGATGTGAGGCGGTTATTGATGGAAATGGAGACAGCAGGAGTAATTCGACCCAGTAAAAGTCCGTATGCATCTCCTGTGGTGGTCGTGACCAAGAAAGATGGGTCACTCCGATTGTGTATTGACTACAGGAAGCTCAACTCCTGCGGCACCAGAGATGCATTCCCACTGCCAAGGATAGAGGAGGCTCTGGAGGCTTTAGGACAAGCAAAATACTTCTCCACCCTTGACCTAACATCTGGATACTGGCAGGTGGAGGTTGCGGAACAAGACAAGCACAAGACAGCATTCAGCACTCCCATGGGGCTGTTTGAGGCCAATAGGATGCCGTTTGGGCTACAAAACGCACCCTCCACATTTCAAAGACTAATGACGTCCTGTTTTGGAGACTTAAATTTCACCCATCTCCTTATTTACCTGGACGACATCATCATTTTCTCTAAGTCCTTTACTGAACATTTGGAGAGGCTGCAGCTGACTTTCGATAGGCTTAGGGAGCATGGCTTGAAACTAAAGCCGTCCAAGTGTCAGCTTGTGAGGAAGGAAGTGCAATACTTGGGTCACTTGGTGTCTGCACAGGGCATCAGGACAGACCCAGAGAAGATCAACAAGGTCAAGGATTGGGTGAGGCCTACTAATCGTATGGAGGTGCTGCGGTTTTTGGGTTTTTCGGGTTATTATAGGAGGTACGTGAAGAGCTACTCGAACATGGCTGCTCCGTTATACCGCCTTACCTCTGGTGACCCTAAAAAGAAGAAAAGAGGGACCCAGAAAAGCCCGGGGCCTGACCAGCCATTTCTGTGGACTGCTGAATGCGAAGAGGCCTTTCAGTCTCTAAAAGAAAAACTGATAAACGCTCCAGTGCTAGGGTATCCGGACTACAGTCAGCCCTTTATGCTGCAGACTGATGCCTCAGGAGTAGGGCTTGGTGCGGTGTTAGTACAGGTCCAAGATGGGGTGGAAAGGGTCATTGCGTATGCGAGCAGAGGCCTAAGCCCACCTGAGACAAGATATCCAGCACACAAGCTTGAGTTCCTTGCTCTCAAGTGGGCCGTGACGGATAAGTTCCATGACCACCTCTATGGGCGCAAGTTCTCTGTTCTGACGGACAACAACCCTCTGAAGTATGTAATGACCTCAGCCAAACTAGACGCCACAGGTCAGCGTTGGGTTTCTCATCTGTCCATATTTGACTTTGACATCCAGTATCGGAGGGGGCAGGATAACTCTAACGCTGATGCTCTATCACGTATGTCCAACCAGGTGGTGGCGGAGACCCTGCAGTCATGCCCGCAGCAGTTGAGGACTGGTGGACTGAGACATGAGGAGGCACAAATCACCCAGGAGCCTGAGGAGCTCTCAGGCGAGGATACAGCTGGCAAAGAGGAACCTGAAAGTGGTCAGGAGGCCAGTGAAGTGTATGTGGATGTGGGGATGGAGGCACTGCCTGCTATGACCATACAGGAGCTTCGAGCGGGGCAGAAGGAAGACAGAATAATCGGTCCCATCCTCCACTTTAAAAGCAGAAACCACAAACCAAGCCACAGCGAGAGGATAAAAGTGGGAGCCACGGGGGGTCTCCTCTTAAAAGAGTGGAGGAGGCTTGTAGTAAAAGAAGGAATCCTGTACCGTAGCATCAGAGACTTTAAAAAAGGGTTGGTGGAGCAACTAATACTGCCTGAAAAGCTGCGTGAAACCATCAAAATAGCCCTTCACAATGATTCAGGGCATCTGGGATTCGAGAGGACACTGCAGATGATAAGAGAAAGATTTTACTGGCCAAGAATGTTCCAGGAGATCAAGGCTTGGTGTGAACAGTGTGAAAGGTGCTGCCTTAGGAAAACTCCCACAGCCAACGTCAGGGCCCCCCTTGTCAGTATCCATACCAGTGCCCCTATGGATCTGGTCTGTGTGGACATCTTGATGCTGGAGAAATCCAAGGGTGGTATAGAGAATGTGCTCATTGTTACAGACCACTTTTCTCGCTATGCGCAGGCCTACCCCACCAGGGACCAGAAGGCAGGAACAGTAGCCAGGGTCTTATGGAAGAATTTCTTCTGTCGGTTTGGATTCCCTGCAAGGTTACACGCCGATCAAGGTCGTAATTTTGAAAGCGCAATTGTAAAGGAGTTATGCAAGTGCACTGGGATCACTAAAACCCACACCACGCCCTACCACCCACAGGGCAACGGGACCACTGAAAGATTCAACCGTACCCTGATGAACATGCTGGGAACACTGGAGCCGCGCCTGAAGCCCCGGTGGCATGAGTATGTGGATGCCATGACACATGCATACAACTGCTCGCGACATGACTCTACTGGATACAGCCCTTACTACCTCATGTTCGGCAGGCATCCAAGGCTTCCAGTGGACCTCGTCTTCGGGTCCCCCAAAACGGACCAGCCGAGTGAATACAGCGAATACGTCCAGACCCTGTATGACTCCCTGATGCAGGCCTATGCCCTGGCTAATCAGACATCTCAGCTGGCGAAAGGACAACAGAAAAAGTATTATGACAAAAGAGCTAAGAGTGAAGACTTCAGTCCAGGAGATAGAGTCTTAGTCAAGGTCTGTCATGTGGAGGGGAAGCAGAAGTTGAGAGATCGTTGGGAGGCACGCCCATATGTTGTGGTCAAGAAGCAACCAGGTTTGCCTGTGTATGTGGTGCGGCCAGAGAATGGAGGACCAGAGAGAGTGTTGCATAGAAACCTCTTGACACAGTGTATGTTTCTTCCAGTGGAGCGGGAGGAAGGAGATATCGTAAAAGATGGAGAGTCAGAGGATGAGATAAGTGGGGCAGGAACTGAATGGAAAGGCGAAGAGGTAACAGAGAGCGATGGTATAGAGGAGGCTGTGGACAGAGCCCTGGTTGGAGCAGACGATGAAGAGGGGGAGCAAATAAGCACAGAAGGGGCTGACATGTGGAAAGAAGAAACGGGTGACAGAGAGGGAGTGGTTATGACCGGAAAGGGGACCACCTCCACTCAAGTGCCCATCCCTCTAAGGAGAAACCCAAAAAGAAACCGGCATCCCCCGATTAAACTCTCACTCGAATCCCAAGTTCTGGAGCTGGAGAGTGACCTCCAAAAGATAGAAAGAGGGAGAAAGGTGTGGCTAAAGGCTAAAAATAAAAGGAACTGAAGAACATTCGCAGAGCCATGCTGCATGCACCCTGATAACAGTTAGCTACCACACACACACAATTTACACACACTTTGCACTATACATTTATTGTTTTGATTGTCATAGATCAGACCACGCTTGAGTTTTTGTTAATTTGATGGCTGGGACACCATCACTTAAAGAAGGGGTGGATGTAGGGCAGTGTTCTGGATTGCCCACAAGATGTCGCTATGACACTGTTGTGTTACGGCAGATACAAGTGTGTTTTTCTCTTAGTAATGTTTTTGAGCCTCTTGATGTACCGTAGCGTTGATTTTTCTTCAGTTATTCTTGTCAACGCTACAGGTAAGATGTGTTAATAGTAGCGGAAATTTATATTTAAAGAATCTTTGTTATCACTCTTAGGTTCTGTCTATTTAGATATTTTGTGTTCTAAACTAAAAGCGGAGTAATGTGGGGAGTTAAAATGTTTGTTTTTTGTCTTATCTTTTGAGTTTGATTAATACGGGGTGGTTGATGCTAAGCTAGGTATGATTGTGTAACAACGAGAGGTTGTTGTGAAATTTAATGTGCATCGAATTTACTTTAATGGATAAACTTAAGTTGAGTTATTCTTGTCAACGCTACAGATGCCGTGCTGTGAAATAAACAGGCCAAGCCACGATCCGGAACCCCTCTGTGTCCGCGCCTCTCTCTACCACCACCCACGAACACACACACAGCGCAGAGTAACAGCGGCGGTGCTAGAGGCTAGCGAGCACGCATAGAGCGAGGGGGTTACATATACTTCAAACAATCTGTGAATGACCGACTCAAATATTGCTTTGTGTGCAGTTGGAGAACCGCCATTGGCTGTTGTTTTGCATAATTAATGAGCTAGGTCTGGAAATGTCATTCTGTGACTACTCATTTACAAATATCATTGTGTTTCGAGTTCCGTTTTCAACAAAAGTGTGTACAATAAAAATGCTCTGTTCTGTCTGACTCGTGTTCTCAACGTTAAACGTGAATGTACATTTTCTCACCAACCGTCGTCGGCTGTAGCGTCGCCGATGTGCGGTATAAAAGCAGTCGCGACACCTGCTAGATCTGTTCGGGCCGGGGACCTATCGCCTTGACACCAAGCCAACACGCTACTAGAGTCGCTCGTCAGGGCGCGCTTGGTCTCTGCGCTCGGAAACAACGGGCCGATGCCCGTCGGATCGCCGGCGTGCATCGGCTTTTGTTTCTTTTGTACGTCTACAAGAGACACGGTTTAATGTGAGACTCGCTTTACTTGTGTACACATCCATGTGCATCAGAAGAGATGACCTGCATATGAGATAACTCTCATTTCTAAAGGCATGTTTTTTATTATGTTATCATGTTTTTGTTGTGTTTTATTGTGTTATCTAGCTGTATTTTTGGAGTTACTATGGATTAAACCCCTTAATCCCTTCATAATAATATCTTGTTCAATATGTACACAATATACAGGCTCTCTCTCTCTCTCTCTCTCTCTCTCTCTCTCTCTCTCTCTCTATATATATATATATATATATATATATATGTATGTATATTAGTTCAAGAAAGTTATTTCAAGAGTTGGATGGCAAAGTGAGTATGCAGAATAAATCTTTCTTTAAGGCACTCCCTAAGAAACTGTGGTCTGAGATCAGCCTGTGTGCTCGAACCTAAAGAATTAATTCATTCAGCAGCTAAAACCCATTAGGAAACCTTTACAACTGTCAACGGTTATCAAACAACGCCCTCTACTGGCGAAGGGGTGCAAACGTTCAATTGAAAGGAGAAGACAAATCAGATTCTCATTTTCTTTACAGAAGTAAAAGCCAGTATAAAAAGAGTTTAAAAGTACTTACTGAATTGATGAATGACACTCCTAAAAGTGCCACACAAACACACATAACCGAATATTGATTAGCGTTGTATGAACAACAGACTGTAATAAATATGAATAAGAGACTGTAATAAATATGATTTTAATTTTTATTAATAAATAATTGTTAGGAACGATCGAAGAAGTGATGACGACGTCTAGTGGTAGAGGTCATCTTGTGGTAAAAGCCATGCGTTTATCAAAAAGAAGATATCTCATGACAATTTCACATCACCCCCCAAGCGTTGCATTTGCGAAAGAGCATAAACGAGTATATACTGTAGCTCCGAAACAGGATTGGTAATATCATGCAACGTTGTTTTCCTTACACTAGATGTCCTAAAAGCCCCGTTTCACATCGAACAGAGAGTTTGCTTTTACAAATGTGTACATCAAGTCCCGTTGATTTCATTGATTAGGTGGTGAAAAGAATGACGACACGATATAAGCAAAAGCTCTTTATTTGGAGGCAAACAATCTGTGAATGACCGATTCAAATATTGCTTGGAGCACCGCCATTGGCTGTTGTTTTGCATAATTAATGAGCTAGGTCTGGAAATGTCATTCTGTGACTACTCGTTTATAAATATCATTGTGTTTTGAGTTCCGTTTTCAACAAAAGTGTGTACAATAAAAACGCTCTGTCTGACTCGTGTTCTCAACGTTAAACGTGAATGTAAATTTCATCACCAACCGTCGTCGGTTGGAGCGTCGCCAGTATGCCGTATAAAAGCAGTCGCGACACCAGCTGGTTGCCACGGTGATCTATCGCCTTGCCCAAGCCAACATGCTACTAGAGTCGCTCGTCAGGGCGCGCTGGGTCTCTGCGCTCGGACAACGGGCTGATGCCGTCGGCGAGCATCAGCTTTTGTTTCTTTTGTACGTCTACAAGAGACACACGTTAATGTGAGAGCTTTACTTGTGTACACATCCATGTGCATCAGAAGAGATGACCTGCATATGCGACACCACACCGACGGCAGGAAGTGAACCCGTCCCACCGGAAGTGCTCCTAAAATCAACATTAGGATTTACATAACAATTGATAAAATCACAAATGTCACACCAAAATGTAACTGTGAAAGAGCAGTTCCAAAATAAATGTAAAGTGGACTCAGGTTTTTCTGAACAGAAAGAACAGAGGGTATCAATGCCATTCTTAAGTCTTTTGAGAAAGCATTTAGACCTGTGTAAAACCTGTGAATTCATTTAAAGGTGATTTCTCTCGCTTTTTTACTATCACTGGCTGAAATATTAATGTTACTTTTAGAAATAAGAGAATCAGGTTGACTTCATGAGGATTGAGGAGTAGACCCCTGCTAATAACATTTCCTTCTCATTTCATGATTTTTTCTCTCTTCTTCAAAACACATCACTTATTTGTATTGCTACTTCATTTATTTTCTTCTCGTGCCTTGCTTCATGCCTGTTTACTTGCATCAATCAGTGCCATTATAAAGTAGCCTAATGAAGACTTTGGTTCCAAAATGAGATAACTCCGTTCATAAAACATTTCTAAAGGCATGTTTTTTATTACGTTATCACGTTTTTGTTGTGTTTTATTGTGTTATCTAGCTTTATTTTTGGAGTTACTATTGCTTAAATCCCTCAATCCCTTCATAATAATATCTTGTTCAATATGTACACGATATACAGGCTAAATATATATATATATATATATATATATATATATATATATTATATATATATATATATATATATATATATATATATATACATATGTATGTATATTAGTTCAAGAAAGTTACTTCAAGAGTTGGATGGCAAAGTGAGTATGCAGAATAAATCTTTCTTTAAGGCACTCCCTAAGAAACTGTGGTCTGAGATCAGCCTGTGTGCTCGAACCTAAAGAATTAATTCATTCAGCAGCTAAAACCCATTAGGAAACCTTTACAACTGTCAACGGTTATCAAACAACGCCCTCTACTGGCGAAGGGGTGCAAACGTTCAATTGAAAGGAGAAGACAAATCAGATTCTCATTTTCTTTACAGAAGTAAAAGCCAGTATAAAAAGAGTTTAAAAGTACTTACTGAATTGATGAATGACACTCCTAAAAGTGCCACACAAACACACATAACCGAATATTGATTAGCGTTGTATGAACAACAGACTGTAATAAATATGATTAAGAGACTGTAATAAATATGATTTTAATTTTTATTAATAAATAATTGTTAGGAACGATCGAAGAAGTGATGACGACCTCTAGTGGTAGAGGTCATCTTGTGGTAAAAGCCATGCGTTTATCAAAAAGAAGATATCTCATGACAATTTCACATCACCCCCCAAGCGTTGCATTTGCGAAAGAGCATAAACGAGTATATACTGTAGCTCCGAAACAGGATTGGTAATATCATGCAACGTTGTTTTCCTTACACTAGATGTCCTAAAAGCCCCGTTTCACATCGAACAGAGAGTTTGCTTTTTCAAATGTGTACATCAAGTCCCGTTGATTTCATTGATTAGGTGGTGAAAAGAATGACGACATGATATAAGCAAAAGCTCTTTATTTGGAGGCAAACAATCTGTGAATGACCGATTCAAATATTGCTTGGAGAACCGCCATTGGCTGTTGTTTTGCATAATTAATGAGCTAGGTCTGGAAATGTCATTCTGTGACTACTCGTTTATAAATATCATTGTGTTTCGAGTTCCGTTTTCAACAAAAGTGTGTACAATAAAAACGCTCTGTCTGACTCGTGTTCTCAACGTTAAACGTGAATGTAAATTTCATCACCAACCGTCGTCGGTTGGAGCGTCGCCAGTATGCCGTATAAAACCAGTCGCGACACCAGCAAGTTGCCACGGTGATCTATCGCCTTGGCCCAAGCCAACATGCTACTAGAGTCGCTCGTCAGGGCGCGCTGGGTCTCTGCGCTCGGACAACGGGCTGATGCCGTCGGCGAGCATCGGCTTTTGTTTCTTTTGTACGTCTACAAGAGACACACGTTAATGTGAGAGCTTTACTACACATCCATGTGCATCAGAAGAGATGACCTGCATATGTAGTACTCCTGCTATCACACGACAGAAAGTCTAAAGCCTTCAATAGTCGTAGATCAAACCAGACGAATCTGGTGCCAATTGCACGTCAAACCAAGATTGCTATGGGGGCAAAAAGCAAGACCGTTAAGTTAGCACTTTTAAACATCTGCTCACTTAAAAACAAATCACTTCTAGTCAACGACTTAATAACCACATACAACCTGGATTTTATGTTTCTAAATGAAACCTGGGTAGAAGACAGCTGCAGTGCAACAGTCCTAAATGAAGCATCCCCTCCTAACTTTACTTTTATAAGTGTCTGCAGATCAGTTAGGAGAGGTGGGGGAGTAGCTGCTCTTTTTAAAGATGTCTATCAATGTAAGCAAATATCATTTGGAAATTACACGTCTTTTGAATATCTGGGTATTGTGTTAAAAGGTGCTCCTCGCATTTTACTAATCACTATTTACAGGCCTCCTAAATACTCTTCATCCTTTGCTGAGGACTTTACAGAACTGTTATCAACAATTTCCTCAGAGTTTGACTGTTTCTCTATTGCCGGAGATTTTAACATTCACGTAGATAATGCAGAAAACAATATGGCAAAAGAAATCAAAACTGTTTTAAAAACATTTGACCTGACTCAGCATGTACATGGACCCACACACAATCGTGGACACACTCTAGATTTACTTATCAGTAAGGGTCTAAACATTTCATCTATTGTTATTAAGGATGTAGCACTATCTGATCATTTCTGTATTTTCTTTGATGTATTGATCTCCCCTGCCATTGAAGTTAGATCTGTGTCTGTCAAGAAGAGATGCTTAAATGAGAACACTAGTGTACTATTTATGAAGGCCATATCCTTAACACCAAGCATATCTTCTGACTCTGTTGATTCTCTCCTTGATTCTTTTAACTCGAAGGTTAAAAGTGTAATTGATGATATTGCCCCTGTGAAAATCAGGAAGAGTGGTAGACAAAAAGCACCTTGGAGAAACTCAACAGCGGTGCAAAATATGAAAAGACAATGCAGAAAAGCAGAGCGCTTGTGGCGGAAGACAAAACTTGTAGTCCATTGTAACATCTACAAAGACACCATCCATGCTTTCAATATGGAACTAGGCAAAGCTAGGCAGACTTTCTTCTCAAATATTATAAATAGCAACTTAAACAACACAAGGACTCTTTTCGCTACTGTAGACAGACTGACAAACCCCCCAAGCCAGATTCCCAGTGAAATGCTCTCAGACAGCAAGTGCAGTGAGTTTGCTTCTTTCTTCTCTGATAAAATCAATAATATTAGAAAGGTGATCAGCACATCCTTGAGTAGCGCTGGGGTCAGGCAGATCACACCACAACCTGAGAAAGTAGTTACAATGTCTGATTTTGAAGAAATTGATGGCAAAAATTTGGAAGAAACCGTTCAACACCTTAAAACATCAACCTGCGCCCTTGACGCACTTCCCACATCTTTTTTCAAAAGTGTGTTAAACTGTTTAGAAGCAGATCTCCTAGATGTGGTAAATGCCTCACTTCTCTCTGGAAGTTTCCCAAACTCCCTGAAAACTGCTGTTGTCAAACCCCTCCTGAAAAAGAGCAATCTGGATAAGACCATATTAAACAACTATAGACCGATCTCAAATCTTCCCTTCATAGGTAAGATCATTGAAAAAGTTGTCTTCAACCAGCTGAACAAATTCTTAAGCTCAAACGGATACTTTGACAATTTTCAATCTGGGTTCCGCCCACATCACAGCACAGAGACAGCACTCATTAAGATAGTAAACGACATTCGCTTAAGTACTGATTCAGGCAAATTATCCGTGCTGGTCCTACTCGACCTCAGTGCTGCATTTGACACGGTCGATCACAACATACTTATAGACAGGCTGGAAAACTGGGTGGGGCTTTCTGGGATAGTCCTAAAATGGTTCAGGTCATACCTAGAAGCAAGAGGTTATTATGTGAGTATAGGTGACCATAAGTCTGAGTGGACATCCATGACATGCGGAGTCCCCCAAGGCTCAATTCTTGCGCCTCTCCTATTCAACCTGTACATGCTCCCAATGAGCCAAATAATGAGAAATAACCAAATTGCTTACCACAGCTATGCAGACGACACACAGATATACTTAGCCCTATCGCCTAACGATTACAGCCCCATTGACTCCTTGCTCAAATGCATTGATGAAATAAATAGTTGGATGTGCCAAAACTTTCTTCAGTTAAACAAAGACAAAACTGAAGTCATTGCGTTTGGAAATAAAGATGAAGTTCTCAAGGTGAACGCGTACCTTCACTCTAAAGGTCAAACAACAAAAAATCAAGTCAGGAATCTCGGTGTGTCTCTAGAGTCAGACCTTAGCTTCAGTAGTCATGTCAAAGCAATAACTAAATCAGCATACTATCATCTGAAAAATATTGCAAGAATTAGATGCTTTGTTTCTAGTCAAGACTTAGAGAAACTAGTGCATGCTTTCATCACCAGCAGGGTGGATTATTGTAATGGGCTCCTTACTGGCCTTCCCAAAAAGACCATAAGACAGATGCAGCTCATACAGAACGCTGCGGCAAGGATTCTGAGCAGAACCAGAAAATATGATCATATCACACCAGTCCTCAGGTCTTTACACTGGCTACCAGTTACATATAGGATAGATTTTAAAGTTTTACTACTGGTATATAAATCGTTCAATGGCCTAGGACCTCAATACATTGCAGATATGCTCATTGAATACAGACCCAAAAGAACACTCAGGTCATTAGGATCGCATCAGCTAGAAATACCAAGGGTTCTCTCTAAGCAAGGAGAGTCTGCATTTAGCTATTATGCGAGCCGCAGCTGGAACCAGCTTCCAGAAGAGATCAGATGTGCTCCTACAGTAGTCACATTCAAATCCAGACTCAAAACACATCTGTTTAACTTTGCATTTGATTAATGTGCCACTGTGCCTCTGACCGTCCGACTGTTTGCGCTGTACTTTATTTTATTGATTATCTAATCTAAACTATATTTTATTTTATTTTATTAACTGGTTAATTTTTATTTTTCTTATTTCTTCTAAACTATGTTATTTTATTTTTTTATTCTTAACTGGTTACTTTTATTTTTCTTATTTCTTAACTGTTTTATCAAATGGATATTTTTAATTTCTTCTATGTAAAGCACTTTGAATTGCCATTGTGTATGAAATGTGCTATACAAATAAACTTGCCTTGCCTTGCCTCCTGCAATGAGGAGAAGATTATATAAAAGAACAAGACGGACGCGTTGCTTCCTTATCAGTGTTCTTCCTGGAAAATGTTTAATGTAATGACATTGAATATATTTAAAATGTAAAAGAACAGCATGAATGATTCAAACATATGTTTACCCAACATAGAGAAATGATCAGTGACGTAACATCCACTCTGATAATAGCATTCAGTACTCATAGATCGTTAACGTCAATCACGCTTAGATAACAATTCATAACAGAGAGAAAATAACGCTTAACATTTACAACACAAGATTACATTCACTTTCACAAACATACTTAAACTCTTGTGGAGTAGCACCATTGCGATACAAACGCACGTGCTAACCATGCTCTCTTTTATACATCGTTCATTAAAATAAAAATAAGAGATTAATGACTTAATAAACACCGTTACATCGCTATGTATATGTCACACATAAAATTTACAATTACCTGCAATGAGGAGAAGATTATATAAAAGAACAAGACGGACGCGTTGCTTCCTTATCAGTGTTCTTACTGGAAATGAAGCGCGTCGCGACGTTCTTCCCCATTACGTGCAGTGACGTCATCGCGCAGGTACGCAACTTTCTACGCAAAATACTCAAATAAATATATAACAACATTATTTTAACGAACTACATGAACTTAAATTGACAGTCAACTCTCAGTATACCACACTCTCCCCCACGAGATAAGATGTCGCCCCGACATCTAAACACAAAGTCCAAAGCATCAACACTTTGTTTATCTCTCTCTTTATGGCACGTTACACTTATACAACAGTAGAAGGCCACATGAAGTGGTAAATTTCCGTGCATAGTTACATCTTTACTTGTCTAGACATAAAAATGGATTAAACACCCAACAATAGAACAAAGCTGTAATAATACTGCAACAATGACACATCACCGAAAATATTTTGTTTTGTTCGCTAGCTAGTTATTTACAATTGACTTATGGTCACAAACATTTCCTTAACATACGTTACTCCGTAGAAATGTACACAATGTTTCTTAAGAGTACCAAGTCTATTTCAGTGTCAAACCACCAAGAAAAAACCCTCGGATCCAGGCTGATGCACAACTCGAGGGGACACTCTCTCTATACATATATAAAAAAAATAACAATTAAAGAGTTCAAAGTCCGTAGAACAATGTCGTGAAGGCACATAGTTCCAAAGTTTTTGTTCCTGTTCCATTTAAAGAACTCTTTGGGATATGTTTATAACAGTTCCTGTAGGTAGGTAGTACATGAGAGTACGGGCAAATGCTAAAGAGATCTCAACAATTGTTAGTAAACAGTCCCATGGAATTTTAAATTGTAACAATGTAGCATTCTCAACAGTTACTTATCACCAACAATAGTTGCTTTGGGAAACAATTGCTTGTCTATTTCCTCTAAGTGTGAGAAGTTTATAGTTCTTGCAGTATGCACTTACTAAGAAACAACAAACAGTCCCTGTGTAATGGTTTTAAGGCATTGAGATGGCAGTTCACACTGTACACAGGCCATAGAATGGCTATTCAGGGATGAAGTTCAAGGAAACTACAGTTCATTATTAGTAAGACACATGTTGCTGAGTATAATGGGGTGGCATTGGTAGCCAGGGGTTTAAAGCTGTTGCACCAGTGGCAATTACTTGAGGATAGTATGGACTACCCATTATTTGCACATTGTAACATGATGGAGTCCCAAAATGATCATAGGTAAATCTTTTTGGGGGCCGTCGTTTCCTCATGACAAGCTGGGACTCATTTATTCGCTCTGGTCTTAGATTTCTGAATTCAGGTGTCTCGGCTACTTCTCCAACAGGTAAATCTCGGTCTACTTGTTCAGCAATCTGTTTGTGTGCCTGAGGTTCTTGTCTCGGTTCAGATATGGCGGTAGGTTCTGGTTGTCCCATCTCTAACTCTCTCACGTGCGACTGGGGCATTGGCTCTATCAACTCAGGAAGACTGGAATCATCCTCGCAGGGTACTGACTGAGGTGGTAACATCTCTTTCTTTCTCAGATGATCACTGCTTCCCCTTCTCATTTGACTAGGTCCTACACGAAGGTGATATTCCTCTTCCTCACTCTCACTTTCTGAATGTTTTTCTCTCTCCCCAGGAGGCTGGGCTCGTCCTTTCATCTGTTGGTGCTTTGGTTTTGATGTGGGGGTATGTTTTGGTGCAGTTTCAAAGGGTAAGTGATCACAGGGAAGGAGAAGGTTGTGGTGCAACACTCTTGAGCGACCTCTACTCTGTTCAGGTTTCACTTCGTAGACTGGTATATCATCAGCAACCTGACGTATGATGACATGAACTTCGTTCTCCCAATAACTTCGAAGTTTTCCTGTACCGCCTCGCGGGGTCAGATTTTTCACCAGGACCCTGCTCCCTGGAGTTAGATTTGTATACCTCACTTTGAGATCGTAATTCCTCTTGTTTCGGTCAGCACACCTTTTAGCATGTTCTCTTGCAATCTCACACGCTTCTTGCATCCCCTCGGTCCACCGTTTCACGTACTCACTGTGGCTCACAGAGCTGGGGTTCGAGTCGAGTCCGAAAGCAGCATCGATGGGAAGCCTTGGAGAGCGACCAAAAAGAAGCTGGAATGGTGAAAAGCCAGTAACTTCACATTTGGTGCAATTGTACGCAAATATTAATTTGTTGAGTGACTGCTTCCAATTGGATTTTTGTCTTTCGGTGAGGGTTTTCATCATTTGCAGTAAAGTTCGATTAAATCTTTCCACCTGCCCATTCCCTTGTGGATGGTAGGGGGTGGTCCTGGAGCCGGCGAAGCCACTGTACTTGCTGAGTTGAGTGAACAGCTGATTTTCGAACTCTCCCCCTTGATCATGGTGAATTCGGGTGGGAAACCCAAACTTGAGGGCAAAATCATTGAACAACTGGTCGGCCACTGTCTTTCCTGACTTTGAGGTGGTGGCATAGGCCTGTGCAAATCGAGTAAAATGGTCAATGATTATCAAAATGTACTCATAACCACCCTTACATTTGTCCACATGGAGGAAGTCAATAGATACCAGTTCAAACGGATGGGTCGTTGTTATACTTTTGAGTGGTGCCCTCGTTTCCCGACAGGGCTTTTTCTGTTTTATGCAGGAACAGGTTCTCAGGACATAATGTTCGATGTCTTTTTGCATGTGGGGCCAGAAAAAACGATCTCTGATGAGATTGTTGGTGCGGTCCAGACCCTGGTGGCCCATTTCATCGTGCAGTTCTCGTAAGACAGTTGTTTTGAGTGAGGTTGGTAAAACCAGCTGTGTCCTCTGAGACGTTTTACGAAATAGAACTCCATCCTCATCCAATTTCAATTTGTCCCATTCTCTTAGGAGGCCTTTCAACTGTGATTTTGGTGAATTCCATCTCTGGGGAGGCCTGGTTCCCGATTGTAAGTGTTTAATGACTACTCCAATATCCTTGTCATTTTCCTGAGCTTGTCTTACTCCCACTCTTGACAGGGGTTGAAGAGTTTTCCCACTTTCCTCCACACTTGCAGAGATATACTGACAGGCTATAGCAGAGGGCACATCCAGATCGTTTTGGACTTCCACTGCCTGGATCAGAGATCCCACACAATCTGATGAAAGCTGCTCAGTGCATTCTCCCATTATTTCCTCCAAATCGGCTGGCATCCTGGAAAGTGAGTCTGCATCAATGTTTTCCTTGCCAGGGCAATAGCGAATTGTAAAGTGAAAATCTGCAAGCTCGGCAACCCATCGGCAGCCAGTGGCATTCAATTTGGCAGATGTCAGAACGTATGTTAACGGATTGTTGTCACTAAATACCGTAAAAGTCGGGGCATAATAGAGGTAGTCTCTGAATTTTTCAGTTACAGCCCATTTGAGGGCAAGAAATTCCAACTTCCCACTGTGTAAATGATAGTTTTTTTCTGCCGCTGTTAAAGTCCGGGAACCGTAGGCTAGAACTCTTAGCTTCCCGTTTTGTTCCTGGTACAGGACCGCTCCCAGACCTTGGTTGGACGCATCTGTGTGAAGTGTGAAAGGCTGGGAGAAATCAGGAAATCCTAACACAGGAGGCTGAACTAAACAATCGATCAGTTCTTCAAGGATCCCTTGATGATTTTCTGTCCATTGGATCAGTTGATTTGATGGCATCACATGAGTCATTCTGCCTGTTTCCCTCTTTCGCTTTCCTTTCCTCTGGTCCCTCTTATTGTCAGTCTTTCCCTTTAGCAGATCGTAAAGGGGGTTGGCAATCCGCGAGAAATCTTTGATATACTGTCTATAATAGCTGAGCAGGCCCAAAATCTTGCGTAAGTCCCCCACAGTGTTCAATTTCTTTTCTTTGAGTGCTGTCACAGCGACTGTGTCTGCCGGGTCCATGCGGCTGCCTTCCGCAGAAACGATCCTCCCCAGATAGCGAACCTTGTTCTTGAAAAGCTCAAATTTTTTTGGCTTTAACTTGACTCCATGGGCTTTCAACCGTTGCAGGACTCTCCTCACCGCTTCCACCTGTTCACAAAAAGACTTAGTAAAGACCAGTATGTCGTCAAGGTAGGGTATACAAATGTCATCCCTTAGTCCTTCCAAACATTCCTCCATAAATCGTTGAAATGCCGCTGGTGCATTCATTAGGCCAAATGGGATGCGGTTCCATTGATACAGGCCCCACGGTGTAGTGAACGCCGTTAGATGTCTACTCTCTGGACACATAAAGCCTTGGTGGTACGCTTTCCCTTGATCTAATAGAGAGAACCAGCTGTTACCTCCCAGGCCATCCAATATATCCTGCACTCTCGGTATAGGCTGGCGATCAGGAACGGTCTTACGGTTCAAGTCCCTATAGTCAATGCACAATCTGAGGCTTCCATCCTTCTTACGGACACACACAATGGGAGACGAGTATGGGGAATGAGACTTTTCCACCCACCCTTGAGCGATCAAATCACGCAGGTAATCCTTCATTTCCTGATATAAAGGCTTAGGAACTGAAGTGTATGTGCGGGTAACCGGTGTGTTGTCATTCAGAGAAATACTCAACTCTAATCCTTGAACACAGCCAATGTCATCATCTGATTTAGAGAAAGCATGGCATTCCTCATGTAACATCTGTTTTACTTGCTGTTGCTGGGACAGAGTCAAATGGCCCACATCGACTGGAGGGTCCCATGAATCCTTATCCCCATCCACGTCCGTGGTTTCTGGTGGGGACTGCGTGACAGAGGCAGAGGTGGTACTTTGTGGGGTTGGCAAAATAGACTTGACTGACTGTACTGTCCCCAGCTCTGTCCTCCCCATAAGCGTGATGTCATGATCTGTTCCATTCTGTACACTGATGGTAATCTGTGGGCAAGCACCCTCTTTTAGCATAAATAGTGTATCAAACAGTTCAAGGCCGTCAGGGTGTTGGGGATTAACATGTGGTTCAAACAGCAGCACAGTATCTTGTTTCACTAGTGGCCCCCTTACCTGACACTGAATCTGCATCACAGTTTGCTTTGGTACATTCACCCGCCCCTTTACTGTTCTAACCACATACACACCAGGGTCATCTGCTGATACTAGATTGATGAAGGTGTGTACTTTATTTTTCTTGAGGCCCGGGAAAGCATTCCGAACAGTGTTGTACATATTTCCATCAGTCGCATTATGAGATCCATCCGAATCGCACTTCCGTATTAGTTGCTCGATTACATTGTACCCTATGATTGGCCTAGACAACTCTTGGTTCTTCAAGACAAGCACAGGAATGATTAACTCTCTCCCCTTTGCTACAGGGGATGTCAACTTGAAAGTAATTTCCACCCAGCCACTGTATGGTATGTTTGTTCCATTTGCCGCCACCAACTGCAGATTATCTGGAGCGCCTGCTGCCTCGGAAATGTTTTTAAGAGTCACATCAGGTGCGTACTTTGTTTTCCACAGTTCATCTATAATAGATACTTGGGAACCTGTATCCCATAATGCTTCTGTCCTCTGTCCCTGCAGATAACAGGTCACTAGACATTGTTTGCCTACTAGAGACGTGACAGCAGAATGACAATTAACGTTACAAGAACTAGGTAAAATACTGTTAAGTGACTGGGGCTCAAGATCACGCTGTACCTGCTGATTTGGGCCACTTCCTTGTTCTTGGGACCTTTTCACTGTTTGGGTCACACCCTGTCCCTCGGGGGTAACCCACTCCTGTTTAACGCCGCTCCTGACTGGGGTCTGACACTCTTGCTCTTACAGCCAGCTGAGAAATGCTCGCTGCTGCCACACAAGTAACAGTGAGTACATGGTTCCATGGTTTTGCATTGCTGGCAATGGAAACATTGTCTCGCACGTGGATGGCGAGGTGGTCGGTACTGATGAGGGTATGGTTGTGGCGGCACCACATACTGCTGGCCATAATATGGGGCTGCTCCAACGTTTAGAGGCTGAGTCGCATAAGGTTGTGCATGATGGGTTACATACTGTTGGGGTGACTGCACAGGATGCTCTTGTGTGACAAAAGGGTATTGAACCGGCTTTGTGTGCGGTATATATCGTTCCGATACATGTTTTTGACTTTGGTCAAGCTGGTGTGAAGACGAATATGGACCCGTCCCCTGTTGGCATTTAACTGTCTCTGCTCCCCAGGCCTGACTCTCTCGGATTGGCGTCCATCCAGGGGCCGGTTGGAAACCTTGGGAGCGGCTCTGATGCTGGGGGGCAGCTGTAGCTACTGGTTCCTGGTTATGGACTGCACAGCATCGCTGAGTAACAGGAAAGGGCTTCTGCATTGTTTCTTTAAGTTGCATGACATCCTCACTTAGACTTTTCAGCTGCGCCATCAGATCAAACTTAGGGTGTTTAGATTGGCATTTTGGTTCAGGGTCATCTAGCTGCACAACATGAACAGTGCCGGTTCGTTCACCTTTCCGTTTGCTTTGCCGTTCCGATTCGTTAGAACAAGTGACATTAAGTTTCTCTAGTAACACTTCGTCGGTTATAGTGGGGATGGACAGATATTGTTAAAAGTCACTTTGGATGCGATCATTATGCAGCCCTGTTAGAACTGTGTGTAAGAACATGTTTTGGACCAGAGCCGGGTCATATTTTAACCCAGAGTCATCTTCTTGAGAGGCGAACAAGATTTTCTGTCTAAGGTCGAGGACGCGGATCAGGAAGCTTTGTGGGGTTCCTTTTGGGCGCTGCGCTTCTGTAGTGAGTTGTTTATATAGTTCAGTTGCATTTTTTTCCTGGTAGTGAGAGCGCAATATGTGTCTTAGCACTGGGAGTGTCAGCCCTGCCTTTCCCTCAAGATAACTTCGCAGCTGAAACCCTGGCGTGATAGCCTTGATGACCGAATCAATTATTTCCTGTTCTGGGTAACCTTTGTTTATTCCACTTTCTATCTGCCGTACCAAACTTGAAAAGGAAAGTCGGTCCTTTTGACCCGGATCACCTATCAGACCTGATATTTTGAAGTCTTTATGCCATACTGAGGTGACCTGTCGCTGTGGTAGATCTACAGAGCTCACTGAGTTACGGTCCTTATGTCCCTGTTGGCCTTCCGTAGTGTGAGGCATGGCATGACTGATATGCATGGTGGAAAACGACTCTGACACATTTTCATTTTCCCTTATTTCCCGCATCATGTTAGCCCCCTCACGAGAAGTATTTTCCTCTCTCGCAAGCCTGTGTTCAGAACTGTCAACATCAGTCCCCGTGAGCAGACTCAATTGTTCATTAATTTCCAGCAGCTCAGCCATCCCACCATCCTCGAGCTCCCCTAACTCAGCTCTTAGCATGTGGTTACTCAGACTGTTTAACAGAGACAAACGAGTTGCATTTGTTTCACCCTCCTTTGTAATGTGAAGAAAGACACAGAGTTCTGTCAGTTTTTCACATGAAAGTTTACATAGTTTCTCCCCGATTTCATCCTGGAGACTTTTAAACGCATCCATTATTAGCAGCCGTGTATGGGTTGTTGAGGGTAGTGTTTACCTCACTGACTCGACGTTGCTACTGCTGGTTATCGCTGAACCTCAGCAAGTGCATTGCTCGACCAGATCACCTCACTACTCGCCCTCGCTGCCTCACACTGCAGTTTCAACGTCACTGTGAACAGGATGGTGTTGCTAGATGGGTTCTACCGGCCAGGGAGTTAATCCACCCAACATTCATCCCAGCGGTGCCTCCAAAATTGTAGTACTCCTGCAATGAGGAGAAGATTATATAAAAGAACAAGACGGACGCGTTGCTTCCTTATCAGTGTTCTTACTGGAAAATGTTTAATGTAATGACATTGAATATATTTAAAATGTAAAAGAACAGCATGAATGATTCAAACATATGTTTACCCAACATAGAGAAATGATCAGTGACGTAACATCCACTCTGATAATAGCATTCAGTACTCATAGATCGTTAACGTCAATCACGCTTAGATAACAATTCAAAACAGAGAGAAAATAACGCTTAACATTTACAACACAAGATTACATTCACTTTCACAAACATACTTAAACTCTTGTGGAGTAGCACCATTGCGATATAAACGCACGTGCTAACCATGCTCTCTTTTATACATCGTTCATTAAAATAAAAATAAGAGATTAATGACTTAATAAACACCGTTACATCGCTATGTATATGTCACACATAAAATTTACAATTACCTGCAATGAGGAGAAGATTATATAAAAGAACAAGACGGACGCGTTGCTTCCTTATCAGTGTTCTTACTGGAAATGAAGCGCGTAGCGACGTTCTTCCCCATTACGTGCAGTGACGTCATCGCGCAGGTACGCAACTTTCTACGCAAAATACTCAAATAAATATATAACAACATCATTTTAACGAACTACATGAACTTAAATTGACAGTCAACTTTAAGTATACCACACATATGCGACGCTTTATTTATATATATATCTTTTTTTTTAATTAAATGCTTGTAGAAGATAACAAAAAACAAACATTTACAACAACCATTATCATTGTCAATACAAGCTCCAGATTCCCTCAGTCCAGACTAAATTCCTTCAGTCTTCCAATCCAGATTAGGTGCAAAGTCCTTAAACACAGTCACTGTTCTTGTAGCTTTTAAGTTTTTAGAGAACTCAACAGGCTACTCAAAGTACATTTTCAACTCGCATTTAAACCTCAAAAAAGAGGAGTGCATTTAGACAATTTAGATTTGTGAATGTGAAATTTAGCTAACAGAAAAATAAGGTTTATAAAATAAATATCACTTTTCTTTTCACATTCATGAAAACCAAAAATTACATTTAATGTATGTAAAATCAACATTAGGATTTACATAACAATTGATAAAATCACAAATGTCACACCAAAATGTAACTGTGAAAGAGCAGTTCCAAAATAAATGTAAAGTGGTCTCAGGTTTTTCTGAACAGAAAGAACAGAGTTGTATCAATGCCATTCTTAAGTCTTTTGAGAAAGCATTTAGACCTGTGTAAAACCTGTGAATTCATTTAAAGGTGATTTCTCTCGTTTTATTACTATCACTGGCTGAAATATTAACGTTACTTTTACAAATAAGAGCATCTGGTTGACTTCATGAGGATTGAGGAGTAGACCCCTGCTAATAACATTTCCTTCTCATTTCATGATTTTTTCTCTCTTCTTCAAAACACATCACTTATTTGTATTGCTACTTCATTTATTTTCTTCTCGTGCCTTGCTTCATGCCTGTTTACTTGCATCAATCAGTGCCATTATAAAGTAGCCTATATGAAGACTTTGGTTCCAAAATGAGATAACTCCGTTCATAAAACATTTCTAAAGGCATGTTTTTTACTACGTTATCACGTTTTTGTTGTGTATTATTGTGTTATCTAGCTTTATTTTTGGAGTTACTATTGCTTAAATCCCGGCTGACCCTCTGGCACTGACCCTTTAGAACCCAGTCTATTCCGCCCAAGGCGGCTCGGGGTCCGCTGTGGCCTAGTGGTTAAAGCGCTGGGCTTGTGATCAGAAGGTCGACGATTCAAATCTCAATGCCAGCCAGCACGGGTCATGGATAAAGTGCCCTTGAGCAAGGCACCTTAACCCTGATTGCTCTGCAGTAATGTGCCACAATTACTGCAGAGTAATCCAACGATCTAAACTGCTTATTAAGCAAACAAAGTCATATCATGTCTATATACTTCAAACAATCTGTGAATGACCGACTCAAATATTGCTTTGTGTGCAGTTGGAGAACCGCCATTGGCTGTTGTTTTGCATAATTAATGAGCTAGGTCTGGAAATGTCATTCTGTGACTACTCGTTTACAAATATCATTGTGTTTCGAGTTCCGTTTTCAACAAAAGTGTGTACAATAAAAATGCTCTGTTCTGTCTGACTCGTGTTCTCAACGTTAAACGTGAATGTACATTTTCTCACCAACCGTCGTCGGCTGTAGCGTCGCCGATGTGCCGTATAAAAGCAGTCGCGACACCTGCTAGGTCTGTTCGGGCCGGGGACCTATCGCCTTGACACCAAGCCAACACGCTACTAGAGTCGCTCGTCAGGGCGCGCTTGGTCTCTGCGCTCGGAAACAACGGGCCGATGCCCGTCGGATCGCCGGCGTGCATCGGCTTTTGTTTCTTTTGTACGTCTACAAGAGACACGCGTTAATGTGAGACTCGCTTTACTTGTGTACACATCCATGTGCATCAGAAGAGATGACCTGCATATGAGATAACTCTCATTTCTAAAGGCATGTTTTTTATTATGTTATCATGTTTTTGTTGTGTTTTATTGTGTTATCTAGCTGTATTTTTGGAGTTACTATGGCTTAAATCCCTCAATCCCTTCATAATAATATCTTGTTCAATATGTACACAATATACAGGCTCTCTCTCTCTCTCTCTCTCTCTCTCTCTCTCTCTATATATATATATATATATATATATATATATATATATATATATATATATATATATGTATGTATATTAGTTCAAGAAAGTTACTTCAAGAGTTGGATGGCAAAGTGAGTATGCAGAATAAATCTTTCTTTAAGGCACTCCCTAAGAAACTGTGGTCTGAGATCAGCCTGTGTGCTCGAACCTAAAGAATTAATTCATTCAGCAGCTAAAACCCATTAGGAAACCTTTACAACTGTCAACGGTTATCAAACAACGCCCTCTACTGGCGAAGGGGTGCAAACGTTCAATTGAAAGGAGAAGACAAATCAGATTCTCATTTTCTTTACAGAAGTAAAAGCCAGTATAAAAAGAGTTTAAATGTACTTACTGAATTGATGAATGACACTCCAAAAAGTGCCACACAAACACACATAACCGAATATTGATTAGCGTTGTATGAATAAGAGACTGTAATAAATATGATTTTAATTTTTATTAATAAATAATTGTTAGGAACGATCGAAGAAGTGATGACGACGTCTAGTGGTAGAGGTCATCTTGTGGTAAAAGCCATGCGTTTATCAAAAAGAAGATATCTCATGACAATTTCACATCACCCCCCAAGCGTTGCATTTGCGAACGAGCATAAACGAGTATATACTGTAGCTCCGAAACAGGATTGGTAATATCATGCAACGTTGTTTTCCTTACACTAGATGTCCTAAAAGCCCAGTTTCACATCGAACAGAGAGTTTGCTTTTTCAAATGTGTACATCAAGTCCCGTTGATTTCATTGATTAGGTGGTGAAAAGAATGACGACACGATATAAGCAAAAGCTCTTTATTTGGAGGCAAACAATCTGTGAATGACCGATTCAAATATTGCTTGGAGCACCGCCATTGGCTGTTGTTTTGCATAATTAATGAGCTAGGTCTGGAAATGTCATTCTGTGACTACTCGTTTATAAATATCATTGTGTTTCGAGTTCCGTTTTCAACAAAAGTGTGAACAATAAAAACGCTCTGTCTGACTCGTGTTCTCAACGTTAAACGTGAATGTAAATTTCATCACCAACCGTCGTCGGTTGGAGCGTCGCCAGTATGCCGTATAAAAGCAGTCGCAACACCAGCTGGTTGCCACGGTGATCTATCGCCTTGCCCAAGCCAACATGCTACTAGAGTCGCTCGTCAGGGTGCGCTGGGTCTCTGCGCTCGGACAACGGGCTGATGCCGTCGGCGAGCATCAGCTTTTGTTTCTTTTGTACGTCTACAAGAGACACACGTTAATGTGAGAGCTTTACTTGTGTACACATCCATGTGCATCAGAAGAGATGACCTGCATATGCGACACCACACCGACGGCAGGAAGTGAACCCGTCCCACCGGAAGTGCTCCTAAAATCAACATTAGGATTTACATAACAATTGATAAAATCACAAATGTCACACCAAAATGTAACCGTGAAAGAGCAGTTCCAAAATAAATGTAAAGTGGACTCAGGTTTTTCTGAACAGAAAGAACAGAGGGTATCAATGCCATTCTTAAGTCTTTTGAGAAAGCATTTAGACCTGTGTAAAACCTGTGAATTCATTTAAAGGTGATTTCTCTCGCTTTTTTACTATCACTGGCTGAAATATTAATGTTACTTTTAGAAATAAAAGAATCAGGTTGACTTCATGAGGATTGAGGAGTAGACCCCTGCCAATAACATTTCCTTCTCATTTCATGATTTTTTCTCTCTTCTTCAAAACACATCACTTATTTGTATTGCTACTTCATTTATTTTCTTCTCGTGCCTTGCTTCATGCCTGTTTACTTGCATCAATCAGTGCCATTATAAAGTAGCCTATATGAAGACTTTGGTTCCAAAATGAGATAACTCCGTTCATAAAACATTTCTAAAGGCATGTTTTTTATTACGTTATCACGTTTTTGTTGTGTTTTATTGTGTTATCTAGCTTTATTTTTGGAGTTACTATTGCTTAAATCCCTCAATCCCTTCATAATAATATCTTGTTCAATATGTACACGATATACAGGCTAAATATATATATATATATATATATATATACATATGTATGTATATTAGTTCAAGAAAGTTACTTCAAGAGTTGGATGGCAAAGTGAGTATGCAGAATAAATCTTTCTTTAAGGCACTCCCTAAGAAACTGTGGTCTGAGATCAGCCTGTGTGCTCGAACCTAAAGAATTAATTCATTCAGCAGCTAAAACCCATTAGGAAACCTTTACAACTGTCAACGGTTATCAAACAACGCCCTCTACTGGCGAAGGGGTGCAAACGTTCAATTGAAAGGAGAAGACAAATCAGATTCTCATTTTCTTTACAGAAGTAAAAGCCAGTATAAAAAGAGTTTAAAAGTACTTACTGAATTGATGAATGACACTCCTAAAAGTGCCACACAAACACACATAACCGAATATTGATTAGCGTTGTATGAACAACAGACTGTAATAAATATGATTAAGAGACTGTAATAAATATGATTTTAATTTTTATTAATAAATAATTGTTAGGAACGATCGAAGAAGTGATGACGACGTCTAGTGGTAGAGGTCATCTTGTGGTAAAAGCCATGCGTTTATCAAAAAGAAGATATCTCATGACAATTTCACATCACCCCCCAAGCGTTGCATTTGCGAAAGAGCATAATCGAGTATATACTGTAGCTCCGAAACAGGATTGGTAATATCATGCAACGTTGTTTTCCTTACACTAGATGTCCTAAAAGCCCCGTTTCACATCGAACAGAGAGTTTGCTTTTTCAAATGTGTACATCAAGTCCCGTTGATTTCATTGATTAGGTGGTGAAAAGAATGACGACACCATATAAGCAAAAGCTCTTTATTTGGAGGCAAACAATCTGTGAATGACCGATTCAAATATTGCTTGGAGAACCGCCATTGGCTGTTGTTTTGCATAATTAATGAGCTAGGTCTGGAAATGTCATTCTGTGACTACTCGTTTATAAATATCATTGTGTTTCGAGTTCCGTTTTCAACAAAAGTGTGTACAATAAAAACGCTCTGTCTGACTCGTGTTCTTAACGTTAAACGTGAATGTAAATTTCCTCACCAACCGTCGTCGGTTGGAGCGTCGCCGATATGCCGTATAAAACCAGTCGCGACACCAGCAAGTTGCCACGGTGATCTATCGCCTTGGCCCAAGCCAACATGCTACTAGAGTCGCTCGTAAGGGCGCGCTGGGTCTCTGCGCTCGGACAACGGGCTGATGCCGTCGGCGAGCATCGGCTTTTGTTTCTTTTGTACGTCTACAAGAGACACACGTTAATGTGAGAGCTTTACTACACATCCATGTGCATCAGAAGAGATGACCTGCATATGCGACGCTACACCAACCGCAGGAAGTGAACCCGTCCCACCGGAAGTGCTCGAATCCCTGCCTGAAATATATTTATATATATATCTTTTTTTTTAATTAAATGCTTGTAGAAGATAACAAAAAACAAACATTTACAACAACCATTATCATTGTCAATACAAGCTCCAGATTCCCTCAGTCCAGACTAAATTCCTTCAGTCTTCCAATCCAGATTAGGTGCAAAGTCCTTAAACACAGTCACTGTTCTTGTAGCTTTTAAGTTTTTAGAGAACTCAACAGGCTACTCAAAGTACATTTTCAACTCGCATTTAAACCTCAAAAAAAGAGGAGTGCATTTAGACAATTTAGATTTGTGAATGTGAAATTTAGCTAACAGAAAAATAAGGTTTATAAAATAAATATCACTTTTCTTTTCACATTCATGAAAACCAAAAATTACATTTAATGTATGTAAAATCAACATTAGGATTTACATAACAATTGATAAAATCACAAATGTCACACCAAAATGTAACTGTGAAAGAGCAGTTCCAAAATAAATGTAAAGTGGTCTCAGGTTTTTCTGAACAGAAAGAACAGAGTTGTATCAATGCCATTCTTAAGTCTTTTGAGAAAGCATTTAGACCTGTGTAAAACCTGTGAATTCATTTAAAGGTGATTTCTCTCGTTTTATTACTATCCCTGGCTGAAATATTAACGTTACTTTTACAAATAAGAGCATCTGGTTGACTTCATGAGGATTGAGGAGTAGACCCCTGCTAATAACATTTCCTTCTCATTTCATGATTTTTTCTCTCTTCTTCAAAACACATCACTTATTTGTATTGCTACTTCATTTATTTTCTTCTCGTGCCTTGCTTCATGCCTGTTTACTTGCATCAATCAGTGCCATTATAAAGTAGCCTATATGAAGACTTTGGTTCCAAAATGAGATAACTCCGTTCATAAAACATTTCTAAAGGCATGTTTTTTATTACGTTATCACGTTTTTGTTGTGTTTTATTGTGTTATCTAGCTTTATTTTTGGAGTTACTATTGCTTAAATCCCTCAATCCCTTCATAATAATATCTTGTTCAATATGTACATGATATACAGGCTAAATATATATATATACATATGTATGTATATTAGTTCAAGAAAGTTATTTCAAGAGTTGGATGGCAAAGTGAGTATGCAGAATAAATCTTTCTTTAAGGCACTCCCTAAGAAACTGTGGTCTGAGATCAGCCTGTGTGCTCGAACCTAAAGAATTAATTCATTCAGCAGCTAAAACCCATTAGGAAACCTTTACAACTGTCAACGGTTATCAAACAACGCCCTCTACTGGCGAAGGGGTGCAAACGTTCAATTGAAAGGAGAAGACAAATCAGATTCTCATTTTCTTTACAGAAGTAAAAGCCAGTATAAAAAGAGTTTAAAAGTACTTACTGAATTGATGAATGACACTCCTAAAAGTGCCACACAAACACACATAACCGAATATTGATTAGCGTTGTATGAACAACAGACTGTAATAAATATGAATAAGAGACTGTAATAAATATGATTTTAATTTTTATTAATAAATAATTGTTAGGAACGATCGAAGAAGTGATGACGACGTCTAGTGGTAGAGGTCATCTTGTGGTAAAAGCCATGCGTTTATCAAAAAGAAGATATCTCATGACAATTTCACATCACCCCCCAAGCGTTGCATTTGCGAAAGAGCATAAACGAGTATATACTGTAGCTCCGAAACAGGATTGGTAATATCATGCAACGTTGTTTTCCTTACACTAGATGTCCTAAAAGCCCCGTTCCACATCGAACAGAGAGTTTGCTTTTTCAAATGTGTACATCAAGTCCCGTTGATTTCATTGATTAGGTGGTGAAAAGAATGACGACACGATATAAGCAAAAGCTCTTTATTTGGAGGCAAACAATCTGTGAATGACCGATTCAAATATTGCTTGGAGCACCGCCATTGGCTGTTGTTTTGCATAATTAATGAGCTAGGTCTGGAAATGTCATTCTGTGACTACTCGTTTATAAATATCATTGTGTTTCGAGTTCCGTTTTCAACAAAAGTGTGTACAATAAAAACGCTCTGTCTGACTCGTGTTCTCAACGTTAAACGTGAATGTAAATTTCATCACCAACCGTCGTCGGTTGGAGCGTCGCCAGTATGCCGTATAAAAGCAGTCGCGACACCAGCTGGTTGCCACGGTGATCTATCGCCTTGCCCAAGCCAACATGCTACTAGAGTCGCTCGTCAGGGCGCGCTGGGTCTCTGCGCTCGGACAACGGGCTGATGCCGTCGGCGAGCATCAGCTTTTGTTTCTTTTGTACGTCTACAAGAGACACACGTTAATGTGAGAGCTTTACTTGTGTACACATCCATGTGCATCAGAAGAGATGACCTGCATATGCGACACCACACCGACGGCAGGAAGTGAACCCGTCCCACCGGAAGTGCTCCTAAAATCAACATTAGGATTTACATAACAATTGATAAAATCACAAATGTCACACCAAAACGTAACTGTGAAAGAGCAGTTCCAAAATAAATGTAAAGTGGACTCAGGTTTTTCTGAACAGAAAGAACAGAGGGTATCAATGCCATTCTTAAGTCTTTTGAGAAAGCATTTAGACCTGTGTAAAACCTGTGAATTCATTTAAAGGTGATTTCTCTCGCTTTTTTACTATCACTGGCTGAAATATTAATGTTACTTTTAGAAATAAAAGAATCTGGTTGACTTCATGAGGATTGAGGAGTAGACCCCTGCCAATAACATTTCCTTCTCATTTCATGATTTTTTCTCTCTTCTTCAAAACACATCACTTATTTGTATTGCTACTTCATTTATTTTCTTCTCGTGCCTTGCTTCATGCCTGTTTACTTGCATCAATCAGTGCCATTATAAAGTAGCCTATATGAAGACTTTGGTTCCAAAATGAGATAACTCCGTTCATAAAACATTTCTAAAGGCATGTTTTTTATTACGTTATCACGTTTTTGTTGTGATTTATTGTGTTATCTAGCTTTATTTTTGGAGTTACTATTGCTTAAATCCCTCAATCCCTTCATAATAATATCTTGTTCAATATGTACACGATATACAGGCTAAATATATATATATATATATATATATATATATATATATATATATATATATATACATATGTATGTATATTAGTTCAAGAAAGTTATTTCAAGAGTTGGATGGCAAAGTGAGTATGCAGAATAAATCTTTCTTTAAGGCACTCCCTAAGAAACTGTGGTCTGAGATCAGCCTGTGTGCTCGAACCTAAAGAATTAATTCATTCAGCAGCTAAAACCCATTAGGAAACCTTTACAACTGTCAACGGTTATCAAACAACGCCCTCTATTGGCGAAGGGGTGCAAACGTTCAATTGAAAGGAGAAGACAAATCAGATTCTCATTTTCTTTACAGAAGTAAAAGCCAGTATAAAAAGAGTTTAAAAGTACTTACTGAATTGATGAATGACACTCCTAAAAGTGCCACACAAACACACATAACCGAATATTGATTAGCGTTGTATGAACAACAGACTGTAATAAATATGAATAAGAGACTGTAATAAATATGATTTTAATTTTTATTAATAAATAATTGTTAGGAACGATCGAAGAAGTGATGACGACGTCTAGTGGTAGAGGTCATCTTGTGGTAAAAGCCATGCGTTTATCAAAAAGAAGATATCTCATGACAATTTCACATCACCCCCCAAGCGTTGCATTTGCGAAAGAGCATAAACGAGTATATACTGTAGCTCCGAAACAGGATTGGTAATATCATGCAACGTTGTTTTCCTTACACTAGATGTCCTAAAAGCCCCGTTTCACATCGAACAGAGAGTTTGCTTTTACAAATGTGTACATCAAGTCCCGTTGATTTCATTGATTAGGTGGTGAAAAGAATGACGACACGATATAAGCAAAAGCTCTTTATTTGGAGGCAAACAATCTGTGAATGACCGATTCAAATATTGCTTGGAGCACCGCCATTGGCTGTTGTTTTGCATAATTAATGAGCTAGGTCTGGAAATGTCATTCTGTGACTACTCGTTTATAAATATCATTGTGTTTCGAGTTCCGTTTTCAACAAAAGTGTGTACAATAAAAACGCTCTGTCTGACTCGTGTTCTCAACGTTAAACGTGAATGTAAATTTCATCACCAACCGTCGTCGGTTGGAGCGTCGCCAGTATGCCGTATAAAAGCAGTCGCGACACCAACTGGTTGCCACGGTGATCTATCGCCTTGCCCAAGCCAACATGCTACTAGAGTCGCTCGTCAGGGCGCGCTGGGTCTCTGCGCTCGGACAACGGGCTGATGCCGTCGGCGAGCATCAGCTTTTGTTTCTTTTGTACGTCTACAAGAGACACACGTTAATGTGAGAGCTTTACTTGTGTACACATCCATGTGCATCAGAAGAGATGACCTGCATATGCGACACCACACCGACGGCAGGAAGTGAACCCGTCCCACCGGAAGTGCTCCTAAAATCAACATTAGGATTTACATAACAATTGATAAAATCACAAATGTCACACCAAAATGTAACTGTGAAAGAGCAGTTCCAAAATAAATGTAAAGTGGACTCAGGTTTTTCTGAACAGAAAGAACAGAGGGTATCAATGCCATTCTTAAGTCTTTTGAGAAAGCATTTAGACCTGTGTAAAACCTGTGAATTCATTTAAAGGTGATTTCTCTCGCTTTTTTACTATCACTGGCTGAAATATTAATGTTACTTTTAGAAATAAAAGAATCAGGTTGACTTCATGAGGATTGAGGAGTAGACCCCTGCCAATAACATTTCCTTCTCATTTCATGATTTTTTCTCTCTTCTTCAAAACACATCACTTATTTGTATTGCTACTTCATTTATTTTCTTCTCGTGCCTTGCTTCATGCCTGTTTACTTGCATCAATCAGTGCCATTATAAAGTAGCCTATATGAAGACTTTGGTTCCAAAATGAGATAACTCCGTTCATAAAACATTTCTAAAGGCATGTTTTTTATTACGTTATCACGTTTTTGTTGTGTTTTATTGTGTTATCTAGCTTTATTTTTGGAGTTACTATTGCTTAAATCCCTCAATCCCTTCATAATAATATCTTGTTCAATATGTACACGATATACAGGCTAAATATATATATATATATATATATATACATATGTATGTATATTAGTTCAAGAAAGTTACTTCAAGAGTTGGATGGCAAAGTGAGTATGCAGAATAAATCTTTCTTTAAGGCACTCCCTAAGAAACTGTGGTCTGAGATCAGCCTGTGTGCTCGAACCTAAAGAATTCAATCATTCAGCAGCTAAAACCCATTAGGAAACCTTTACAACTGTCCACGGTTATCAGACAAAGCCCTCTACTGGCGAAGGGGTGCAAACGTTCAATTGAAAGGAGAAGACAAATCAGATTCTCATTTTCTTTACAGAAGTAAAAGCCAGTATAAAAAGAGTTTAAATGTACTTACTGAATTGATGAATGACACTCCTAAAAGTGCCACACAAACACACATAACCGAATATTGATTAGCGTTGTATGAACAACAGACTGTAATAAATATGATTAAGAGACTGTAATAAATATGATTTTAATTTTTATTAATAAATAATTGTTAGGAACGATCGAAGAAGTGATGACGACCTCTAGTGGTAGAGGTCATCTTGTGGTAAAAGCCATGCGTTTATCAAAAAGAAGTGATCTCATGACAATTTCACATCACCCCCCAAGCGTTGCATTTGCGAAAGAGCATAAACGAGTATATACTGTAGCTCCGAAACAGGATTGGTAATATCATGCAACGTTGTTTTCCTTACACTAGATGTCCTAAAAGCCCCGTTTCACATCGAACAGAGAGTTTGCTTTTTCAAATGTGTACATCAAGTCCCGTTGATTTCATTGATTAGGTGGTGAAAAGAATGACGACACGATATAAGCAAAAGCTCTTTATTTGGAGGCAAACAATCTGTGAATGACCGATTCAAATATTGCTTGGAGCACCGCCATTGGCTGTTGTTTTGCATAATTAATGAGCTAGGTCTGGAAATGTCATTCTGTGACTACTCGTTTATAAATATCATTGTGTTTCGAGTTCCGTTTTCAACAAAAGTGTGTACAATAAAAACGCTCTGTCTGACTCGTGTTCTCAACGTTAAACGTGAATGTAAATTTCATCACCAACCGTCGTCGGTTGGAGCGTCGCCAGTATGCCGTATAAAATCAGTCGCGACACCAGCTGGTTGCCACGGTGATCTATCGCCTTGCCCAAGCCAACATGCTACTAGAGTCGCTCGTCAGGGCGCGCTGGGTCTCTGCGGTCGGACAACGGGCTGATGCCGTCGGCGAGCATCAGCTTTTGTTTCTTTTGTACGTCTACAAGAGACACACGTTAATGTGAGAGCTTTACTACACATCCATGTGCATCAGAAGAGATGACCTGCATATGCGACACCACACCGACGGCAGGAAGTGAACCCGTCCCACCGGAAGTGCTCCTAAAATCAACATTAGGATTTACATAACAATTGATAAAATCACAAATGTCACACCAAAATGTAACTGTGAAAGAGCAGTTCCAAAATAAATGTAAAGTGGACTCAGGTTTTTCTGAACAGAAAGAACAGAGGGTATCAATGCCATTCTTAAGTCTTTTGAGAAAGCATTTAGACCTGTGTAAAACCTGTGAATTCATTTAAAGGTGATTTCTCTCGCTTTTTTACTATCACTGGCTGAAATATTAATGTTACTTTTAGAAATAAAAGAATCAGGTTGACTTCATGAGGATTGAGGAGTAGATCCCTGCCAATAACATTTCCTTCTCATTTCATGATTTTTTCTCTCTTCTTCAAAACACATCACTTATTTGTATTGCTACTTCATTTATTTTCTTCTCGTGCCTTGCTTCATGCCTGTTTACTTGCATCAATCAGTGCCATTATAAAGTAGCCTATATGAAGACTTTGGTTCCAAAATGAGATAACTCCGTTCATAAAACATTTCTAAAGGCATGTTTTTTATTACGTTATCACGTTTTTGTTGTGTTTTATTGTGTTATCTAGCTTTATTTTTGGAGTTACTATTGCTTAAATCCCTCAATCCCTTCATAATAATATCTTGTTCAATATGTACACGATATACAGGCTAAATATATATATATATATATATATATATATATATATATATACATATGTATGTATATTAGTTCAAGAAAGTTACTTCAAGAGTTGGATGGCAAAGTGAGTATGCAGAATAAATCTTTCTTTAAGGCACTCCCTAAGAAACTGTGGTCTGAGATCAGCCTGTGTGCTCGAACCTAAAGAATTAATTCATTCAGCAGCTAAAACCCATTAGGAAACCTTTACAACTGTCAACGGTTATCAAACAACGCCCTCTATTGGCGAAGGGGTGCAAACGTTCAATTGAAAGGAGAAGACAAATCAGATTCTCATTTTCTTTACAGAAGTAAAAGCCAGTATAAAAAGAGTTTAAAAGTACTTACTGAATTGATGAATGACACTCCTAAAAGTGCCACACAAACACACATAACCGAATATTGATTAGCGTTGTATGAACAACAGACTGTAATAAATATGAATAAGAGACTGTAATAAATATGATTTTAATTTTTATTAATAAATAATTGTTAGGAACGATCGAAGAAGTGATGACGACGTCTAGTGGTAGAGGTCATCTTGTGGTAAAAGCCATGCGTTTATCAAAAAGAAGTGATCTCATGACAATTTCACATCACCCCCCAAGCGTTGCATTTGCGAAAGAGCATAAACGAGTATATACTGTAGCTCCGAAACAGGATTGGTAATATCATGCAACGTTGTTTTCCTTACACTAGATGTCCTAAAAGCCCCGTTTCACATCGAACAGAGAGTTTGCTTTTTCAAATGTGTACATCAAGTCCCGTTGATTTCATTGATTAGGTGGTGAAAAGAATGACGATACCATATAAGCAAAAGCTCTTTATTTGGAGGCAAACAATCTGTGAATGACCGATTCAAATATTGCTTGGAGCACCGCCATTGGCTGTTGTTTTGCATAATTAATGAGCTAGGTCTGGAAATGTCATTCTGTGACTACTCGTTTATAAATATCATTGTGTTTCGAGTTCCGTTTTCAACAAAAGTGTCTACAATAAAAACGCTCTGTCTGACTCGTGTTCTCAACGTAAAACGTGAATGTAAATTTCATCACCAACCGTCGTCGGTTGGAGCGTCGCCAGTATGCCGTATAAAAGCAGTCGCGACACCAGCTGGTTGCCACGGTGATCTATCGCCTTGCCCAAGCCAACATGCTACTAGAGTCGCTCGTCAGGGCGCGCTGGGTCTCTGCGCTCGGACAACGGGCTGATGCCGTCGGCGAGCATCAGCTTTTGTTTCTTTTGTACGTCTACAAGAGACACACGTTAATGTGAGAGCTTTACTTGTGTACACATCCATGTGCATCAGAAGAGATGACCTGCATATGCGACACCACACCGATGGCAGAAAGTGAACCCGTCCCACCGGAAGTGCTCCTAAAATCAACATTAGGATTTACATAACAATTGATAAAATCACAAATGTCACACCAAAATGTAACTGTGAAAGAGCAGTTCCAAAATAAATGTAAAGTGGACTCAGGTTTTTCTGAACAGAAAGAACAGAGGGTATCAATGCCATTCTTAAGTCTTTTGAGAAAGCATTTAGACCTGTGTAAAACCTGTGAATTCATTTAAAGGTGATTTCTCTCGCTTTTTTACTATCACTGGCTGAAATATTAATGTTACTTTTAGAAATAAGAGAATCAGGTTGACTTCATGAGGATTGAGGAGTAGACCCCTGCCAATAACATTTCCTTCTCATTTCATGATTTTTTCTCTCTTCTTCAAAACACATCACTTATTTGTATTGCTACTTCATTTATTTTCTTCTCGTGCCTTGCTTCATGCCTGTTTACTTGCATCAATCAGTGCCATTATAAAGTAGCCTATATGAAGACTTTGGTTCCAAAATGAGATAACTCCGTTCATAAAACACTTCTAAAGGCATGTTTTTTATTACGTTATCACGTTTTTGTTGTGTTTTATTGTGTTATCTAGCTTTATTTTTGGAGTTACTATTGCTTAAATCCCTCAATCCCTTCATAATAATATCTTGTTCAATATGTACACGATATACAGGCTAAATATATATATATATATATATATATATATACATATATATATATACATATGTATGTATATTAGTTCAAGAAAGTTACTTCAAGAGTTGGATGGCAAAGTGAGTATGCAGAATAAATCTTTCTTTAAGGCACTCCCTAAGAAACTGTGGTCTGAGATCAGCCTGTGTGCTCGAACCTAAAGAATTAATTCATTCAGCAGCTAAAACCCATTAGGAAACCTTTACAACTGTCCACGGTTATCAAACAACGCCCTCTACTGGCGAAGGGGTGCAAACGTTCAATTGAAAGGAGAAGACAAATCAGATTCTCATTTTCTTTACAGAAGTAAAAGCCAGTATAAAAAGAGTTTAAAAGTACTTACTGAATTGATGAATGACACTCCTAAAAGTGCCACACAAACACACATAACCGAATATTGATTAGCGTTGTATGAACAACAGACTGTAATAAATATGAATAAGAGACTGTAATAAATATGATTTTAATTTTTATTAATAAATAATTGTTAGGAACGATCGAAGAAGTGATGACGACGTCTAGTGGTAGAGGTCATCTTGTGGTAAAAGCCATGCGTTTATCAAAAAGAAGTGATCTCATGACAATTTCACATCACCCCCCAAGCGTTGCATTTGCGAAAGAGCAAAAACGAGTATATACTGTAGCTCCGAAACAGGATTGGTAATATCATGCAACGTTGTTTTCCTTACACTAGATGTCCTAAAAGCCCCGTTTCACATCGAACAGAGAGTTTGCTTTTTCAAATGTGTACATCAAGTCCCGTTGATTTCATTGATTAGGTGGTGAAAAGAATGACGATACCATATAAGCAAAAGCTCTTTATTTGGAGGCAAACAATCTGTGAATGACCGATTCAAATATTGCTTGGAGCACCGCCATTGGCTGTTGTTTTGCATAATTAATGAGCTAGGTCTGGAAATGTCATTCTGTGACTACTCGTTTATAAATATCATTGTGTTTCGAGTTCCGTTTTCAACAAAAGTGTCTACAATAAAAACGCTCTGTCTGACTCGTGTTCTCAACGTTAAACGTGAATGTAAATTTCATCACCAACCGTCGTCGGTTGGAGCGTCGCCAGTATGCCGTATAAAAGCAGTCGCGACACCAGCTGGTTGCCACGGTGATCTATCGCCTTGCCCAAGCCAACATGCTACTAGAGTCGCTCGTCAGGGCGCGCTGGGTCTCTGCGCTCGGACAACGGGCTGATGCCGTCGGCGAACATCAGCTTTTGTTTCTTTTGTACGTCTACAAGAGACACACGTTAATGTGAGAGCTTTACTTGTGTACACATCCATGCGCATCAGAAGAGATGACCTGCATATGCGACACCACACCGACGGCAGGAAGTGAACCCGTCCCACCGGAAGTGCTCCTAAAATCAACATTAGGATTTACATAACAATTGATAAAATCACAAATGTCACACCAAAATGTAACCGTGAAAGAGCAGTTCCAAAATAAATGTAAAGTGGACTCAGGTTTTTCTGAACAGAAAGAACAGAGGGTATCAATGCCATTCTTAAGTCTTTTGAGAAAGCATTTAGACCTGTGTAAAACCTGTGAATTCATTTAAAGGTGATTTCTCTCGTTTTATTACTATCCCTGGCTGAAATATTAACGTTACTTTTACAAATAAGAGCATCTGGTTGACTTCATGAGGATTGAGGAGTAGACCCCTGCTAATAACATTTCCTTCTCATTTCATGATTTTTTCTCTCTTCCTCAAAACACATCACTTATTTGTATTGCTACTTCATTTATTTTCTTCTCGTGCCTTCCTTCATGCCTGTTTACTTGCATCAATCAGTGCCATTATAAAGTAGCCTATATGAAGACTTTGGTTCCAAAATGAGATAACTCCGTTCATAAAACATTTCTAAAGGCATGTTTTTTATTACGTTATCACGTTTTTGTTGTGTTTTATTGTGTTATCTAGCTTTATTTTTGGAGTTACTATTGCTTAAATCCGTCAATCCCTTCATAATAATATCTTGTTCAATATGTACACGATATACAGGCTAAATATATATATATATATATATATATATATATATATATACATATGTATGTATATTAGTTCAAGAAAGTTACTTCAAGAGTTGGATGGCAAAGTGAGTATGCAGAATAAATCTTTCTTTAAGGCACTCCCTAAGAAACTGTGGTCTGAGATCAGCCTGTGTGCTCGAACCTAAAGAATTAATTCATTCAGTAGCTAAAACCCATTAGGAAACCTTTACAACTGTCAACGGTTATCAAACAACGCCCTCGACTGGCGAAGGGGTGCAAACGTTCAATTGAAAGGAGAAGACAAATCAGATTCTCATTTTCTTTACAGAAGTAAAAGTCAGTATAAAAAGAGTTTAAAAGTACTTACTGAATTGATGAATGACACTCCTAAAAGTGCCACACAAACACACATAACCGAATATTGATTAGCGTTGTATGAACAACAGACTGTAATAAATATGATTAAGAGACTGTAATAAATATGATTTTAATTTTTATTAATAAATAATTGTTAGGAACGATCGAAGAAGTGATGACGACGTCTAGTGGTAGAGGTCATCTTGTGGTAAAAGCCATGCGTTTATCAAAAAGAAGATATCTCATGACAATTTCACATCACCCCCCAAGCGTTGCATTTGCGAAAGAGCATAAACGAGTATATACTGTAGCTCCGAAACAGGATTGGTAATATCATGCAACGTTGTTTTCCTTACACTAGATGTCCTAAAAGCCCCGTTTCACATCGAACAGAGAGTTTGCTTTTTCAAATGTGTACATCAAGTCCCGTTGATTTCATTGATTAGGTGGTGAAAAGAATGACGACACGATATAAGCAAAAGCTCTTTATTTGGAGGCAAACAATCTGTGAATGACCGATTCAAATATTGCTTGGAGAACCGCCATTGGCTGTTGTTTTGCATAATTAATGAGCTAGGTCTGGAAATGTCATTCTGTGACTACTCGTTTATAAATATCATTGTGTTTCGAGTTCCGTTTTCAACAAAAGTGTGTACAATAAAAACGCTCTGTCTGACTCGTGTTCTCAACGTTAAACGTGAATGTAAATTTCATCACCAACCGTCGTCGGTTGGAGCGTCGCCAGTATGCCGTATAAAAGCAGTCGCGACACCAGCTGGTTGCCACGGTGATCTATCGGCTTGCCCAAGCCAACATGCTACTAGAGTCGCTCGTCAGGGCGCGCTGGGTCTCTGCGCTCGGACAACGGGCTGATGCCGTCGGCGAGCATCAGCTTTTGTTTCTTTTGTACGTCTACAAGAGACACACGTTAATGTGAGAGCTTTACTACACATCCATGTGCATCAGAAGAGATGACCTGCATATGCGACACCACACCGACGGCAGGAAGTGAACCAGTCCCACCGGAAGTGCTCCTAAAATCAACATTAGGATTTACATAACAATTGATAAAATCACAAATGTCACACCAAAATGTAACTGTGAAAGAGCAGTTCCAAAATAAATGTAAAGTGGACTCAGGTTTTTCTGAACAGAAAGAACAGAGTTGTATCAATGCCATTCTTAAGTCTTTTGAGAAAGCATTTAGACCTGTGTAAAACCTGTGAATTCATTTAAAGGTGATTTCTCTCGCTTTTTTACTATCACTGGCTGAAATATTAATGTTACTTTTAGAAATAAGAGAATCAGGTTGACTTCATGAGGATTGAGGAGTAGACCCCTGCCAATAACATTTCCTTCTCATTTCATGATTTTTTCTCTCTTCTTCAAAACACATCACTTATTTGTATTGCTACTTCATTTATTTTCTTCTCGTGCCTTGCTTCATGCCTGTTTACTTGCATCAATCAGTGCTAGGGCTGCACAATTAATCGAATTTTAATCACGATCACTATTTTGGCTTCCCACGATCAAATTCGCGTGATCGAGCGATATTTAAAATGCGTCATTCATTTACGCTTTGTATTAAAGTTTTTTTTTTTTTTTAAAGCCAGTCTAGCGCGCTGTAAAGCCGCTGTCTGATCACGTGCGTCCATGCACCAATAAGAGTTGTTCCCTGCAGCGCGCAGCAGCTCAGTCAGTTTCCAGATGTAGACAGTCACAGACAGAAGAAAGAGTAGCGTGAGGAAAATACCACAACAGATAGCAGGCTATAATCTATCTTAACAAAGAAAAAATGTCTAACGTAGCAGAGGGAGCGGCCGAGGGGCTTGTCCCGAGAATCGGATCGTCATCCATTGTGTGGAAACATTTTGGGTTTCAGGCAAGTGACACAAAACAAGAACAGGTCATATGCAAAGAGTGCCATAAAGTTGTTTTGGCACCACAAAGCAACACAACGAACCTCTTTAACCACTTAAAAAAACACCATAAAGTTCAATACGATGAATGTATGAGGGCGAAGAAATGCGTTGCAAAGACTAATCATCCCACAACATCAACTCAGACATCCATCGAAGCGAGCCTCTTTAGCGCATCACCATACCCATCCACCTCCCAAAGACACAGTGAAATAACGAATGCAGTCGCATTTCATTTGGCTAAAGACATGTGCTCAATAAACACGGTGACAAACGAAGGCTTCAAATTCTTGGTCAACACTCTGGATAAACGATACGTGATCCCCTCGCGTAATTATTTTTCAAAGGTGGCACTACCTGCGATGTACAGAAAACGCAGAGGGGAAATAGAGCGTGATCTTGCCAATATAAAGTACTTTGCAACTTTTCGGCATTGTTCTTCTGCCTTGAAATGTTCTTATTTGGTTACATTCTGTTATGGAATATTTGTTTCTTATTGATTGTATATTTTATTTTTAGTTTTATTCACATCCATTATGCAGGTACAACTTAAGTTTATATTTTGCTTCCTAAAATATATTTACACATTGTAAAATGTAAAATAGTGCCCTGTTGAAGTTTTGCTACATTTTCTTTATTGTTTTAATTTATTTTAATTTATTCTTTAAGGAGATTCACTGAATTTTGGTGAATAAGAGGACCTATTTTATTTTGATGCACATATCTGTACATTAGCAGGAATGTTGCACAATATGGATGTGAAGGCAGGAAATGTAATTAGCTTGTGTGACAATAAAAAATTGTTTTGGTTAAAATCAACAAATAATCGTGCTAATTAATCGTGATCTCAATATTGATCAAAATAATCGTGATTGTCATTTTGGCCCTTATCGTGCAGCCCTAATCAGTGCCATTATAAAGTAGCCTATATGAAGACTTTGGTTCCAAAATGAGATAACTCCGTTCATAAAACATTTCTAAAGGCATGTTTTTTATTACGTTATCACGTTTTTGTTGTGTTTTATTGTTATTCTGCCCTCGCATGTACGACGTCTGATTTGTACAGCTAGACAGATAGTTAACAGCAATGAAGAGAAACTCCAGACTTCTTATTGAGGAATGATGTTTTATCTTTTGAACTCTTTTCTTCCTCAGTTTTATTTCTTAGTGTTTTCTCCATTTAAGTCTGTAAGAATGAAATAATAAACAGAAAATAACATTACAAAAGTGTAACATCTGAAGTGTCTCTTACACAATAAACATGAATTACCCAGTAACTCTCTATACAGTATACAGCATTCTCTATATCAACACTTTCACACAATAAACTACAGGTGTCCTTAATGTATAGTAATAAAACAAACATCCGCAATATCACCAAACTACCTGTTAGACTGTTACATGTATAATATATATACGAATCAACAGATGTAAATAAATCAACTACTTAATCTAAGGCGAAACGTCGAGGCTCGTTGCTGAGCAGATAAATCAGCGAGTCAGAAAACAAAAAAGCTTCAAACTAGAGCATACGCGATGAAACTGAAAGAGTCACGAACGTAATAACACACATTACTTAAAGTAAACATACATCATACAGAAACCACAATTCTGACGAAAAAAGGACTTACAGACAAAGATTTAACCAAACTCTGTGATGACGCAGACACGAGGGTGATTTCCGCACTGTTGCTCGGCTCGAACGCTTGCCCGTACTAACGGGTCCGACTAGGAAACAAATTAAAACGCCGAAGGGCGGAACAATTGTGTTATCTAGCTTTATTTTTGGAGTTACTATTGCTTAAATCCCTCAATCCCTTCATAATAATATCTTGTTCAATATGTACACGATATACAGGCTAAATATATATATATATACATATGTATGTATATTAGTTCAAGAAAGTTACTTCAAGAGTTGGATGGCAAAGTGAGTATGCAGAATAAATCTTTCTTTAAGGCACTCCCTAAGAAACTGTGGTCTGAGATCAACCTGTGTGCTCGAACCTAAAGAATTAATTCATTCAGCAGCTAAAACCCATTAGGAAACCTTTACAACTGTCCACGGTTATCAAACAACGCCCTCTACTGGCGAAGGGGTGCAAACGTTCAATTGAAAGGAGAAGACAAATCAGATTCTCATTTTCTTTACAGAAGTAAAAGCCAGTATAAAAAGAGTTTAAAAGTACTTACTGAATTGATGAATGACACTCCTAAAAGTGCCACACAAACACACATAACCGAATATTGATTAGCGTTGTATGAACAACAGACTGTAATAAATATGAATAAGAGACTGTAATAAATATGATTTTAATTTTTATTAATAAATAATTGTTAGGAACGATCGAAGAAGTGATGACGACGTCTAGTGGTAGAGGTCATCTTGTGGTAAAAGCCATGCGTTTATCAAAAAGAAGATATCTCATGACAATTTCACATCACCCCCCAAGCGTTGCATTTGCGAAAGAGCATAAACGAGTATATACTGTAGCTCCGAAACAGGATTGGTAATATCATGCAACGTTGTTTTCCTTACACTAGATGTCCTAAAAGCCCCGTTCCACATCGAACAGAGAGTTTGCTTTTACAAATGTGTACATCAAGTCCCGTTGATTTCATTGATTAGGTGGTGAAAAGAATGACGACACGATATAAGCAAAAGCTCTTTATTTGGAGGCAAACAATCTGTGAATGACCGATTCAAATATTGCTTGGAGAACCGCCATTGGCTGTTGTTTTGCATAATTAATGAGCTAGGTCTGGAAATGTCATTCTGTGACTACTCGTTTATAAATATCATTGTGTTTCGAGTTCCGTTTTCAACAAAAGTGTGTACAATAAAAACGCTCTGTCTGACTCGTGTTGTCAACGTTAAACGTGAATGTAAATTTCATCACCAACCGTCGTCGGTTGGAGCGTCGCCAGTATGCCGTATAAAAGCAGTCGCGACACCAGCTGATTGCCACGGTGATCTATCGCCTTGCCCAAGCCAACATGCTACTAGAGTCGCTCGTCAGGGCGCGCTGGGTCTCTGCGCTCGGACAACGGGCTGATGCTGTCGGCGAGCATCAGCTTTTGTTTCTTTTGTACGTCTACAAGAGACACACGTTAATGTGAGAGCTTTACTTGTGTACACATCCATGCGCATCAGAAGAGATGACCTGCATATGCGACGCTACACCAACCGCAGGAAGTGAACCCGTCCCACCGGAAGTGCTCGAATCCCTGCCTGAAATATATTTATATATATATCTTTTTTTTTAATTAAATGCTTGTAGAAGATAACAAAAAACAAACATTTACAACAACCATTATCATTGTCAATACAAGCTCCAGATTCCCTCAGTCCAGACTAAATTCCTTCAGTCTTCCAATCCAGATTAGGTGCAAAGTCCTTAAACACAGTCACTGTTCTTGTAGCTTTTAAGTTTTTAGAGAACTCAACAGGCTACTCAAAGTACATTTTCAACTCGCATTTAAACCTCAAAAAAAGAGGAGTGCATTTAGACAATTTAGATTTGTGAATGTGAAATTTAGCTAACAGAAAAATAAGGTTTATAAAATAAATATCACTTTTCTTTTCACATTCATGAAAACCAAAAATTACATTTAATGTATGTAAAATCAACATTAGGATTTACATAACAATTAATAAAATCACAAATGTCACACCAAAATGTAACTGTGAAAGAGCAGTTCCAAAATAAATATAAAGTGGACTCAGGTTTTTCTGAACAGAAAGAACAGAGGGTATCAATGCCATTCTTAAGTCTTTTGAGAAAGCATTTAGACCTGTGTAAAACCTGTGAATTCATTTAAAGGTGATTTCTCTCGCTTTTTTACTATCACTGGCTGAAATATTAATGTTACTTTTAGAAATAAGAGAATCAGGTTGACTTCATGAGGATTGAGGAGTAGACCCCTGCCAATAACATTTCCTTCTCATTTCATGATTTTTTCTCTCTTCTTCAAAACACATCACTTATTTGTATTGCTACTTCATTTATTTTTTTCTCGTGCCTTGCTTCATGCCTGTTTACTTGCATCAATCAGTGCCATTATAAAGTAGCCTATATGAAGACTTTGGTTCCAAAATGAGATAACTCCGTTCATAAAACATTTCTAAAGGCATGTTTTTTATTACGTTATCACGTTTTTGTTGTGTTTTATTGTGTTATCTAGCTTTATTTTTGGAGTTACTATTGCTTAAATCCCTCAATCCCTTCATAATAATATCTTGTTCAATATGTACACGATATACAGGCTATATATATATATATATATATATATATATATATATATATATACATATGTATGTATATTAGTTCAAGAAAGTTACTTCAAGAGTTGGATGGCAAAGTGAGTATGCAGAATAAATCTTTCTTTAAGGCACTCCCTGAGAAACTGTGGTCTGAGATCAGCCTGTGTGCTCGAACCTAAAGAATTAATTCATTCAGCAGCTAAAACCCATTAGGAAACCTTTACAACTGTCAACGGTTATCAAACAACGCCCTCTACTGGCGAAGGGGTGCAAACGTTCAATTGAAAGGAGAAGACAAATCAGATTCTCATTTTCTTTACAGAAGTAAAAGCCAGTATAAAAAGAGTTTTAATGTACTTACTGAATTGATGAATGACACTCCTAAAAGTGCCACACAAACACACATAACCGAATATTGATTAGCGTTGTATGAACAACAGACTGTAATAAATATGATTAAGAGACTGTAATAAATATGATTTTAATTTTTATTAATAAATAATTGTTAGGAACGATCGAAGAAGTGATGACGACATCTAGTGGTAGAGGTCATCTTGTGGTAAAAGCCATGCGTTTATCAAAAAGAAGATATCTCATGACAATTTCACATCACCCCCCAAGCGTTGCATTTGCGAAAGAGCATAAACGAGTATATACTGTAGCTCCGAAACAGGATTGGTAATATCATGCAACGTTGTTTTCCTTACACTAGATGTCCTAAAAGCCCCGTTTCACATCGAACAGAGAGTTTGCTTTTACAAATGTGTACATCAAGTCCCGTTGATTTCATTGATTAGGTGGTGAAAAGAATGACGACACGATATAAGCAAAAGCTCTTTATTTGGAGGCAAACAATCTGTGAATGACCGATTCAAATATTGCTTGGAGCACCGCCATTGGCTGTTGTTTTGCATAATTAATGAGCTAGGTCTGGAAATGTCATTCTGTGACTACTCGTTTATAAATATCATTGTGTTTCGAGTTCCGTTTTCAACAAAAGTGTGTACAATAAAAACGCTCTGTCTGACTCGTGTTGTCAACGTTAAACGTGAATGTAAATTTCATCACCAACCGTCGTCGGTTGGAGCGTCGCCAGTATGCCGTATAAAAGCAGTCGCGACACCAGCTGGTTGCCACGGTGATCTATCGCCTTGCCCAAGCCAACATGCTACTAGAGTCGCTCGTCAGGGCGCGCTGGGTCTCTGCGCTCGGACAACGGGCTGATGCCGTCGGCGAGCATCAGCTTTTGTTTCTTTTGTACGTCTACAAGAGACACACGTTAATGTGAGAGCTTTACTTGTGTACACATCCATGTGCATCAGAAGAGATGACCTGCATATGCGACACCACACCGACGGCAGGAAGTGTACCCGTCCCACCGGAAGTGCTCCTAAAACCAACATTAGGATTTACATAACAATTGATAAAATCACAAATGTCACACCAAAACGTAACTGTGAAAGAGCAGTTCCAAAATAAATGTAAAGTGGACTCAGGTTTTTCTGAACAGAAAGAACAGAGGGTATCAATGCCATTCTTAAGTCTTTTGAGAAAGCATTTAGACCTGTGTAAAACCTGTGAATTCATTTAAAGGTGATTTCTCTCGCTTTTTTACTATCACTGGCTGAAATATTAATGTTACTTTTAGAAATAAAAGAATCTGGTTGACTTCATGAGGATTGAGGAGTAGACCCCTGCCAATAACATTTCCTTCTCATTTCATGATTTTTTCTCTCTTCTTCAAAACACATCACTTATTTGTATTGCTACTTCATTTATTTTCTTCTCGTGCCTTGCTTCATGCCTGTTTACTTGCATCAATCAGTGCCATTATAAAGTAGCCTATATGAAGACTTTGGTTCCAAAATGAGATAACTCCGTTCATAAAACATTTCTAAAGGCATGTTTTTTATTACGTTATCGCGTTTTTGTTGTGTTTTATTGTGTTATCTAGCTTTATTTTTGGAGTTACTATTGCTTAAATCCCTCAATCCCTTCATAATAATATCTTGTTCAATATGTACACGATATACAGGCTAAATATATATATATATATATATATATACATATGTATGTATATTAGTTCAAGAAAGTTACTTCAAGAGTTGGATGGCAAAGTGAGTATGCAGAATAAATCTTTCTTTAAGGCACTCCCTAAGAAACTGTGTTCTGAGATCAGCCTGTGTGCTCGAACCTAAAGAATTAATTCATTCAGCAGCTAAAACCCATTAGGAAACCTTTACAACTGTCAACGGTTATCAAACAACGCCCTCTACTGGCGAAGGGGTGCAAACGTTCAATTGAAAGGAGAAGACAAATCAGATTCTCATTTTCTTTACAGAAGTAAAAGCCAGTATAAAAAGAGTTTAAAAGTACTTACTGAATTGATGAATGACACTCCTAAAAGTGCCACACAAACACACATAACCGAATATTGATTAGCGTTGTATGAACAACAGACTGTAATAAATATGAATAAGAGACTGTAATAAATATGATTTTAATTTTTATTAATAAATAATTGTTAGGAACGATCGAAGAAGTGATGACGACGTCTAGTGGTAGAGGTCATCTTGTGGTAAAAGCCATGCGTTTATCAAAAAGAAGATATCTCATGACAATTTCACATCACCCCCCAAGCGTTGCATTTGCGAAAGAGCATAAACGAGTATATACTGTAGCTCCGAAACAGGATTGGTAATATCATGCAACGTTGTTTTCCTTACACTAGATGTCCTAAAAGCCCCGTTTCACATCGAACAGAGAGTTTGCTTTTACAAATGTGTACATCAAGTCCCGTTGATTTCATTGATTAGGTGGTGAAAAGAATGACGACACGATATTAGCAAAAGCTCTTTATTTGGAGGCAAACAATCTGTGAATGACCGATTCAAATATTGCTTGGAGAACCGCCATTGGCTGTTGTTTTGCATAATTAATGAGCTAGGTCTGGAAATGTCATTCTGTGACTACTCGTTTATAAATATCATTGTGTTTCGAGTTCCGTTTTCAACAAAAGTGTGTACAATAAAAACGCTCTGTCTGACTCGTGTTCTTAACGTTAAACGTGAATGTAAATTTCCTCACCAACCGTCGTCGGTTGGAGCGTCGCCGATATGCCGTATAAAACCAGTCGCGACACCAGCAAGTTGCCACGGTGATCTATCGCCTTGGCCCAAGCCAACATGCTACTAGAGTCGCTCGTCAGGGCGCGCTGGGTCTCTGCGCTCGGACAACGGGCTGATGCCGTCGGCGAGCATCGACTTTTGTTTCTTTTGTACGTCTACAAGAGACACACGTTAATGTGAGAGCTTTACTACACATCCATGTGCATCAGAAGAGATGACCTGCATATGCGACGCTACACCAACCGCAGGAAGTGAACCCGTCCCACCGGAAGTGCTCGAATCCCTGCCTGAAATATATTTATATATATATCTTTTTTTTTAATTAAATGCTTGTAGAAGATAACAAAAAACAAACATTTACAACAACCATTATCATTGTCAATACAAGCTCCAGATTCCCTCAGTCCAGACTAAATTCCTTCAGTCTTCCAATCCAGATTAGGTGCAGCAAAGTCCTTAAACACAGTCACTGTTCTTGTAGCTTTTAAGTTTTTAGAGAACTCAACAGGCTACTCAAAGTACATTTTCAACTCGCATTTAAACCTCAAAAAAAGAGGAGTGCATTTAGACAATTTAGATTTGTGAATGTGAAATTTAGCTAACAGAAAAATAAGGTTTATAAAATAAATATCACTTTTCTTTTCACATTCATGAAAACCAAAAATTACATTTAATGTATGTAAAATCAACATTAGGATTTACATAACAATTGATAAAATCACAAATGTCACACCAAAATGTAACTGTGAAAGAGCAGTTCCAAAATAAATGTAAAGTGGACTCAGGTTTTTCTGAACAGAAAGAACAGAGGGTATCAATGCCATTCTTAAGTCTTTTGAGAAAGCATTTAGACCTGTGTAAAACCTGTGAATTCATTTAAAGGTGATTTCTCTCGTTTTATTACTATCCCTGGCTGAAATATTAACGTTACTTTTACAAATAAGAGCATCTGGTTGACTTCATGAGGATTGAGGAGTAGACCCCTGCTAATAACATTTCCTTCTCATTTCATGATTTTTTCTCTCTTCTTCAAAACACATCACTTATTTGTATTGCTACTTCATTTATTTTCTTCTCGTGCCTTGCTTCATGCCTGTTTACTTGCATCAATCAGTGCCATTATAAAGTAGCCTATATGAAGACTTTGGTTCCAAAATGAGATAACTCCGTTCATAAAACATTTCTAAAGGCATGTTTTTTATTACGTTATCACGTTTTTGTTGTGTTTTATTGTGTTATCTAGCTTTATTTTTGGAGTTACTATTGCTTAAATCCCTCAATCCCTTCATAATAATATCTTGTTCAATATGTACACGATATACAGGCTAAATATATATATATATATATATATATACATATGTATGTATATTAGTTCAAGAAAGTTACTTCAAGAGTTGGATGGCAAAGTGAGTATGCAGAATAAATCTTTTTTTAAGGCACTCCCTAAGAAACTGTGGTCTGAGATCAGCCTGTGTGCTCGAACCTAAAGAATTAATTCATTCAGCAGCTAAAACCCATTAGGAAACCTTTACAACTGTCAACGGTTATCAAACAACGCCCTCGACTGGCGAAGGGGTGCAAACGTTCAATTGAAAGGAGAAGACAAATCAGATTCTCATTTTCTTTACAGAAGTAAAAGCCAGTATAAAAAGAGTTTAAAAGTACTTACTGAATTGATGAATGACACTCCTAAAAGTGCCACACAAACACACATAACCGAATATTGATTAGCGTTGTATGAACAACAGACTGTAATAAATATGAATAAGAGACTGTAATAAATATGATTTTAATTTTTATTAATAAATAATTGTTAGGAACGATCGAAGAAGTGATGACGACGTCTAGTGGTAGAGGTCATCTTGTGGTAAAAGCCATGCGTTTATCAAAAAGAAGATATCTCATGACAATTTCACATCACCCCCCAAGCGTTGCATTTGCGAAAGAGCATAAACGAGTATATACTGTAGCTCCGAAACAGGATTGGTAATATCATGCAACGTTGTTTTCCTTACACTAGATGTCCTAAAAGCCCCGTTTCACATCGAACAGAGAGTTTGCTTTTTCAAATGTGTACATCAAGTCCCGTTGATTTCATTGATTAGGTGGTGAAAAGAATGACGACACCATATAAGCAAAAGCTCTTTATTTGGAGGCAAACAATCTGTGAATGACCGATTCAAATATTGCTTGGAGAACCGCCATTGGCTGTTGTTTTGCATAATTAATGAGCTAGGTCTGGAAATGTCATTCTGTGACTACTCGTTTATAAATATCATTGTGTTTCGAGTTCCGTTTTCAACAAAAGTGTGTACAATAAAAACGCTCTGTCTGACTCGTGTTCTTAACGTTAAACGTGAATGTAAATTTCCTCACCAACCGTCGTCGGTTGGAGCGTCGCCGATATGCCGTATAAAACCAGTCGCGACACCAGCAAGTTGCCACGGTGATCTATCGCCTTGGCCCAAGCCAACATGCTACTAGAGTCGCTCGTCAGGGCGCGCTGGGTCTCTGCGCTCGGACAACGGGCTGATGCCGTCGGCGAGCATCGGCTTTTGTTTCTTTTGTACGTCTACAAGAGACACACGTTAATGTGAGAGCTTTACTTGTGTACACATCCATGTGCATCAGAAGAGATGACCTGCATATGCGACGCTACACCAACCGCAGGAAGTGAACCCGTCCCACCGGAAGTGCTCGAATCCCTGCCTGAAATATATTTATATATATATCTTTTTTTTTAATTAAATGCTTGTAGAAGATAACAAAAAACAAACATTTACAACAACCATTATCATTGTCAATACAAGCTCCAGATTCCCTCAGTCCAGACTAAATTCCTTCAGTCTTCCAATCCAGATTAGGTGCAAAGTCCTTAAACACAGTCACTGTTCTTGTAGCTTTTAAGTTTTTAGAGAACTCAACAGGCTACTCAAAGTACATTTTCAACTCGCATTTAAACCTCAAAAAAAGAGGAGTGCATTTAGACAATTTAGATTTGTGAATGTGTAATTTAGCTAACAGAAAAATAAGGTTTATAAAATAAATATCACTTTTCTTTTCACATTCATGAAAACCAAAAATTACATTTAATGTATGTAAAATCAACATTAGGATTTACATAACAATTGATAAAATCACAAATGTCACACCAAAATGTAACTGTGAAAGAGCAGTTCCAAAATAAATGTAAAGTGGTCTCAGGTTTTTCTGAACAGAAAGAACAGAGTTGTATCAATGCCATTCTTAAGTCTTTTGAGAAAGCATTTAGACCTGTGTAAAACCTGTGAATTCATTTAAAGGTGATTTCTCTCGTTTTATTACTATCCCTGGCTGAAATATTAACGTTACTTTTACAAATAAGAGCATCTGGTTGACTTCATGAGGATTGAGGAGTAGACCCCTGCTAATAACATTTCCTTCTCATTTCATGATTTTTTCTCTCTTCTTCAAAACACATCACTTATTTGTATTGCTACTTCATTTATTTTCTTCTCGTGCCTTGCTTCATGCCTGTTTACTTGCATCAATCAGTGCCATTATAAAGTAGCCTATATGAAGACTTTGGTTCCAAAATGAGATAACTCCGTTCATAAAACATTTCTAAAGGCATGTTTTTTATTACGTTATCACGTTTTTGTTGTGTATTATTGTGTTATCTAGCTTTATTTTTGGAGTTACTATTGCTCAAATCCCGGCTGACCCTCTGGCACTGACCCTTTAGAACCCAGTCTATTACGCCCAAGGCGGCTCGGGGTCCGCTGTGGCCTAGTGGTTAAAGCGCTGGGCTTGTGTTCAGAAGGTCGACGATTCAAATCTCAATGCCAGCCAGCACGGGTCATGGATGAAGTGCCCTTGAGCAAGGCACCTTAACTGTGTGTTCACATAGAGCGCGAATGAGGCGTCAAAAACGCGCTATTCGCGAGTAGTTTGACGCTTGAACATTTTGTGTTTACTCGCTTCATTCGCGTCATTCGCTTCATTCGCGTCATTCGCGCTATTCGCGCGTGAAAAACGCGTCATTCGCGCTATTCGCGTCATTCGCGAGTGAAATTCTCTTCACGAAAATGTTTTTACAATTTACCGGATTCTCCGACCTCCTCACTCACTTTCTTCCAAGCAAGATCCTTTTTATTCCTATTTTTATGAACACGTATCATATAGCTCCGGGTGTCCACACACTGAGATGAGCGTGTCCTCCATTTTTTATTTCTGCCTCTGCTCGCTACGTTGTCTACGTCACTACTCAAGCAGGCTCCTGATTGGTTAACGCGGCGCGAATTTCCGCCAAAGTTCAGATTTTTCAACTCGCGCGATTCGCGCAATTCGCGTCATTCGCGTCATTCGCGCCATTCGCGCCATTCGCGTCATTCGCGTCATTCGCGACGCCTCATTCGCGCTATTCGCGCCGCAAGCGCGTCTATCGCGTCTTTACATTGACTTAACATGTAAATCACTCGCGCTTGACGCCTCATTCACGTTCGGTGTGAACACACAGTAACCCTGATTGCTCTGCAGTAATGTGCCACAATTACTGCAGAGTAATCCAACGATCTAAACTGCTTATTAAGCAAACAAAGTCATATCATGTCTATATACTTCAAACAATCTGTGAATGACTGACTCAAATATTGCTTTGTGTGCAGTTGGAGAACCGCCATTGGCTGTTGTTTTGCATAATTAATGAGCTAGGTCTGGAAATGTCATTCTGTGACTACTCGTTTACAAATATCATTGTGTTTCGAGTTCCGTTTTCAACAAAAGTGTGTACAATAAAAATGCTCTGGTCTGTCTGACTCGTGTTCTCAACGTTAAACGTGAATGTACATTTTCTCACCAACCGTCGTCGTCTGTAGCGTCGCTGATGTGCCGTATAAAAGCAGTCGCGACACCTGCTAGATCTGTTCGGGCCGGGGACCTATCGCCTTGACACCAAGCCAACACGCTACTAGAGTCGTTCGTCAGGGCGCGCTTGGTCTCTGCGCTCGGAAACAACGGCCCGATGCCCGTCGGATCGCCGGCATGCATCGGCTTTTGTTTCTTTTGTACGTCTACAAGAGACACGCGTTAATGTGAGACTCGCTTTACTTGTGTAAACATCCATGTGCATCAGAAGAGATGACCTGCATATGAGATAACTCTCATTTCTAAAGGCATGTTTTTTATTATGTTATCATGTTTTTGTTGTGTTTTATTGTGTTATCTAGCTGTATTTTTGGAGTTACTATGGCTTAAATCCCTCAATCCCTTCATAATAATATCTTGTTCAATATGTACACAATATACAGGCTCTATATATATATATATATATATATATATATATATATATATATATATGTATGTATATTAGTTCAAGAAAGTTACTTCAAGAGTTGGATGGCAAAGTGAGTATGCAGAATAAACCTTTCTTTAAGGCACTCCCTAAGAAACTGAGGTCTGAGATCAGCCTGTGTGCTCGAACCTAAAGAATTCAATCATTCAGCAGCTAAAACCCATTAGGAAACCTTTACAACTGTCCACGGTTATCAGACAAAGCCCTCTACTGGCGAAGGGGTGCAAACGTTCAATTGAAAGGAGAAGACAAATCAGATTCTCATTTTCTTTACAGAAGTAAAAGCCAGTATAAAAAGAGTTTAAATGTACTTACTGAATTGATGAATGACACTCCTAAAAGTGCCACACAAACACACATAACCGAATATTGATTAGCGTTGTATGAACAACAGACTGTAATAAATATGATTAAGAGACTGTAATAAATATGATTTTAATTTTTATTAATAAATAATTGTTAGGAACGATCGAAGAAGTGATGACGACCTCTAGTGGTAGAGGTCATCTTGTGGTAAAAGCCATGCGTTTATCAGAAAGAAGTGATCTCATGACAATTTCACATCACCCCCCAAGCGTTGCATTTGCGAAAGAGCATAAACGAGTATATACTGTAGCTCCGAAACAGGATTGGTAATATCATGCAACGTTGTTTTCCTTAGACTAGATGTCCTAAAAGCCCCGTTCCACATCGAACAGAGAGTTTGCTTTTTCAAATGTGTACATCAAGTCCCGTTGTTTTCATTGATTAGGTGGTGAAAAGAATGACGACACGATATAAGCAAAAGCTCTTTATTTGGAGGCAAGCAATCTGTGAATGACCGATTCAAATATTGCTTGGAGCACCGCCATTGGCTGTTGTTTTGCATAATTAATGAGCTAGGTCTGGAAATGTCATTCTGTGACTACTCGTTTATAAATATCATTGTGTTTCGAGTTCCGTTTTCAACAAAAGTGTGTACAGTAAAAACGCTCTGTCTGACTCGTGTTCTTAACGTTAAACGTGAATGTAAATTTCCTCACCAACCGTCGTCGGTTGGAGCGTCGCCGATATGCCGTGTAAAATCAGTCGCAACACCAGCAATTTGCCACGGTGATCTATCGCCTTGGCCCAAGCCAACATGCTACTAGAGTCGCTCGTCAGGGCGCGCTGGGTCTCTGCGCTCGGACAACGGGCTGATGCCGTCGGCGAGCATCTGCTTTTGTTTCTTTTGTACGTCTACAAGAGACACACGTTAATGTGAGAGCTTTACTACACATCCACGTGCATCAGAAGAGATGACCTGCATATGCGACGCTACACCAACCGCAGGAAGTGAACCCGTCCCACCGGAAGTGCTCGAATCCCTGCCTGAAATATATCTATATATATATCTTTTTTTTTAATTAAATGTGTTAAAATATGTTCATTATGTCCTCAGTTGTATATTTATGTAATGCTGTACTGTGTGTATGCCACAAGGGGGCACTAAAGTTTAAGCCACAGAAGACGCGTTTGAGTTATTATGTTTGTTTAAGTTGTTTTACGGTATTCTTACTGATGGCTGTCTGACCGTGAGACTGATGTGTCAGCAACGAAAAATAAATATGCCAAGAGCGGCTAAAGAGGATCCATCTCTCGTTTATTTTTCCCCGAACACAACGCTAACTGCAACAACAGTGTAACTAAGTTCAACAGGTTATGGGCCCAGGAGTTGTTCGGAGGATAAGTTTGTTGTTTTCCACCGCTTAGAAAGTTGCGACGAACCGCGTGCTAACATGGCGGAACAACGGAGGACGTACAGTTTGCCTCGACTGACATTCGACGGAGATGAGACTAAGTATGAGATTTGGGAGACCAAAATGTTGGGACATTTTCATTTATCAGGGCTAAAGGACACAGTGCTAAAAGAACCGCAGTCGGAAGCTGAGATAGCAGCGGATGCAAAGAAAAATGCTGACGCATATGCCGAATTGATTTTACTGTTAGATGATAAAAGCCTCTCGTTAATTATGAGGGATGCGCCCAATAACGGAAGAAAAGCTCTGGAAATATTGAGAGAATATTATGCAGGGAAGGGAAAGCCCCGCATAATCAGCTTATACACCACGTTGACATCGCTTCAAAAGTCAAATGATGAAAGCGTAATGGACTATATCATCAGAGCAGAGACTGCCATCACAGCACTGCGAAACGCAGGTGAAACGTTAGGAGACGGGCTGCTAGTGGCTATGGTCTTAAAGGGACTGCCTGAAAGTTTTAAGCCTTTCGCAATACATGTGGCGCATACAGATGATAAAATCACGTTTGCGGAGTTCAAGACTAAACTACGTAGTTTTGAAGAAACAGAAAAGATAAAAGCAGCTGAGTCGAGTGACAGTGTGATGAAGACTCAAGGGAAAGCCGGACAGAGGTCTGCAAAGACAAGCGCACGTGGCTGGATCAAGGACGACGCAGAGCTAGTGTGCTTCAAGTGTGGTACTAAAGGCCATCGAGCTAGAGGATGTCGACAGAAAGTGTGGTGTAGTATCTGCAGAAGTGATACACACAAAGACGCAACGTGTAGGCGTAAAGACAAGTACATTAAAGACAAAAACGATGGTGCGTGTAAAACATCAGAAGATGTCGAGGACTATGTGTTCAAGATGAGAGACGGAGGGACCGGGGTCCAGCAGCAGCGGACATTCAGCATCCACGAGAGGGGTCTAATGGTGGACACAGGGGCTACTTCTCATATCATAACGGATATAAACATGTTCAAGAGTTTTGACAGCGCGTTCAGACCAGAAACGCACAGTGTTGAGCTGGCAGACGGCACTCGGTGCAACGGGGTCGCTCAGCGGAGGGGAAATGCTGAGGTTTCCCTCATCGACAGCAAAGGACAGCAACGCAAGGCGGTGCTGAAAGACGCTCTTTTTGTACCGTCGTACCCCCAAAATATCTTTTCAGTGAAGGCAGCGACCACAAGTGGGGCTACGGTTGTCTTTAAAGAAGATAAAGACACCCTGATAACCAGAGACGGTAACAGGTTTAACATGCACGTATATGGCAAGTTATATTTTTTGCATACTGGAACCGAATCCAATGATAAGTGTAATGCATGTCACGACATACAAACATGGCACGAGATTTTAGGCCACTGTAACTATAACGATGTTCTTAAGTTACAGAGTGTTGTTGAAGGTATGCAGATCAAGGGTAAAACAGGCAGACCCGAACAAGAGTGTGAGGTGTGTATTCAGGGAAAGTTTGCCCAAACCAGAAATAGGGACCCTGATACTAGAGCAAATGCTCCTTTACAGATGGTACACACAGACCTTGCAGGTCCAGTAGCAACAGAGTCGATAGACGGTTACAAATATGTGCAATCATTCACTGACGATTACTCAAGCGCAGTGTTCGTATATTTCCTAAAGAGGAAAAGTGACACCGTACAGGCTACTGAAAAGTTCCTAGCAGATGTATCCCCTTACGGGAAAGTAAGGTGTATCAGATCCGACAACGGAACCGAGTTTACATGCAGTGATTTTCAAGCACTGTTGAGGATAAACAAAATTAGACATGAAACGTCAGCTCCGTATTCCCCACACCAGAACGGAACTGCAGAGAGGGGTTGGCGTACTCTTTTTGAGATGGGTAGGTGTATGATAGTTGAAAGCTCACTACCAAAACAGCTATGGCACTACGCAGTACAAACAGCAGCAATTATACGCAACAGGTGTTTCAACCAACGTACAGGGCAGACTCCTTATGAGTCGTTGACAGACAAGAAGCCTAATGTGTCAAAAATGCAAAAGTTTGGATCTGTATGCTACACGTATAAACATGATAAGGGAAAATTCGATTCCAGGTGCGACCAGGGTCTTTTTGTAGGCTATGATAAGAACAGCCCGGCGTATTTGGTGTATCATCCAGATACAAACAAAGTGCAAAAACACAGGCTAGTGAAGTTTGTGAGCAAGGCAGCTGTGGAAAAACAGACACAGACTGGTGAGCCAGATCTAAGCGATGGCTATGGTAGTGTGAAACCCAAAACCGGTGAGACCACACAGAGTAGGAGTACAGAAAGAGCTCAAGAGCCAAGTGAACAGGGTAGAAGTACACATAGTGATAGTGTAGGTGAAGAAACGAGGTCTAGCGACCAAAATCCGACACAACAGAATGTGACAAGTGGTAAATCCGAGAGTATGAGGTATCCGACAAGAGAAAGAAAAACACCCAGTTACTTAGATGATTTTGTAACCGAAGACAGTGATAGTGATGGGGTTAATATCACGGTAGACTATTGCTGCAGAGCGGTGTGTGGCATTCCACAGAATTTCGAGGGAGCAATGAGGTCAACTAACTCAAAAGAATGGTTAAAAGCCATGGATGAGGAAATCCAGTCTCTAAATGAAAACAAAACGTTTACTCCGACAACACTGCCAATAGGTAAGAAAACAGTGGGGGGTAGATGGGTTTACTCTATCAAGACTGATGTAGATGGAAGAGACAAATACAAAGCAAGGTTTGTGGCCAAGGGGTACAACCAGAGAATGGGAATAGACTATGGGGAGACATTTTCACCTACGGCAGATTTGACAAGTGTAAGGGTGGTGCTACAGAAAGCAGCACAGGAAAATTTACTCCTGCATCAAATGGACGTGAAAACCGCTTACCTGCACGCCCCTATAGACTATGAGATTTACATCAATCCACCAGAGGGTTACCAAGAAAAAGTGGGTATAGTTTACAAGCTACAGAAATCACTTTACGGATTAAAACAATCCGGGCGAAATTGGAATAAGGTTTTGCACGATTGTTTAATTGAGAATGGATTCACACAAAACCCAGCCGACCACTGTGTTTATGCTAAAGAGACAAAAGAAGAGAAAGTGTTTATAATTACATGGGTCGATGATTTAATTATTGCAGCGAGCAATCAAGAGAGACTGAAAGAAGTGAAAGAGATACTTTCAGAAAGGTTTAAAATGAAAGATCTGGGCCAACTCAAACATTTTCTGGGTATCGATTTCAATCAGTCTGATGGGTGTGTAAAAATGACACAAGAAAAGTACACTAACAAGATACTACAGCGTTTTGACATGCAAAACTGTAGGACCAGAGAAACACCATGCGAGCAAAAGTTAGTGTATACTGAGGATGCAGTAAAGATGAAAGATGTCAGAATGTACAGAGAAGCTGTGGGAAGTCTTATATACCTGACTACTTGAACCAGACCCGATTTGAGTTTCGTAGTGAGCAGGTTATCACAGTATTTTGCTGAACCTACAGAGGAACAGTGGGTCACTGTGAAGCATGTTCTTAGGTATCTGAAAGGTACAGCAGGGAAGGGGTTAAGTTTTAGGAGAAACGACTGCGAGAAACTAGGTATACAAGCCTACAGTGATGCTGACTGGGCAGCTGATACCAGTGACAGACGCAGTACTACGGGGTACTGTGTGAGACTGAGCCAAAACAGCTCTCTAGTCTCGTGGAAGACTAGAAAGCAGCCAACTGTGGCGCTATCCACATGCGAAGCGGAATATATGGCACTAGCTTCAACCATACAAGAGTGTTTATACCTAGAACAGTTACTGGGAGGTATAGATAACTACAAGTACACGCAAACTGTAGTACATGAGGACAATCAGGGAACAATTGCTCTCGCCAAAAACCCTATAAACAGACGGAGATGCAAACACATAGACATAAGGTATCACTTTATCAGGTCTATTGTGAACGATGGAAGAATGACCTTGATGTATTGTCCTACTGATAACATGATTGCTGATGTAATGACCAAACCTGTAAATAAGTTGAAACTGGATAGGTTTGCAGGTGCTCTTTTTGGGGATTGATATGTGTATGACAGGGGTCCACATTCATTATACTTTATATATATATATTTCTTTTGTAGCAACCTGAGTACAAGTGGGGGTGTTAAAATATGTTCATTATGTCCTCAGTTGTATATTTATGTAATGCTGTACTGTGTGTATGCCACAAGGGGGCACTAAAGTTTAAGCCACAGAAGACGCGTTTGAGTTATTATGTTTGTTTAAGTTGTTTTACGGTATTCTTACTGATGGCTGTCTGACCGTGAGACTGATGTGTCAGCAACGAAAAATAAATATGCCAAGAGCGGCTAAAGAGGATCCATCTCTCGTTTATTTTTCCCCGAACACAACGCTAACTGCAACAACAGTGTAACTAAGTTCAACAAAATGCTTGTAGAAGATAACAAAAAACAAACATTTACAACAACCATTATCATTGTCAATACAAGCTCCAGATTCCCTCAGTCCAGACTAAATTCCTTCAGTCTTCAAATCCAGATTAGATGCAAAGTCCTTAAACACAGTCACTGTTCTTGTAGCTTTTAAGTTTTTAGAGAACTCAACAGGCTACTCAAAGTACATTTTCAACTCGCATTTAAACCTCAAAAAAAGAGGAGTGCATTTAGACAATTTAGATTTGTGAATGTGAAATTTAGCTAACAGAAAAATAAGGTTTATAAAATAAATATCACTTTTCTTTTCACATTCATGAAAACCAAAAATTACATTTAATGTATGTAAAATCAACATTAGGATTTACATAACAATTGATAAAATCACAAATGTCACACCAAAATGTAACTGTGAAAGAGCAGTTCCAAAATAAATGTAAAGTGGTCTCAGGTTTTTCTGAACAGAAAGAACAGAGTTGTATCAATGCCATTCTTAAGTCTTTTGAGAAAGCATTTAGACCTGTGTAAAACCTGTGAATTCATTTAAAGGTGATTTCTCTCGTTTTATTACTATCACTGGCTGAAATATTAACGTTACTTTTACAAATAAGAGCATCTGGTTGACTTCATGAGGATTGAGGAGTAGACCCCTGCCAATAACATTTCCTTCTCATTTCATGATTTTTTCCTCTCTTCTTCAAAACACATCACTTATTTGTATTGCTACTTCATTTATTTTCTTCTCGTGCCTTGCTTCATGCCTGTTTACTTGCATCAATCAGTGCCATTATAAAGTAGCCTATATGAAGACTTTGGTTCCAAAATGAGATAACTCCGTTCATAAAACATTTCTAAAGGCATGTTTTTTATTACGTTATCACGTTTTTGTTGTGTATTATTGTGTTATCTAGCTTTATTTTTGGAGTTACTATTGCTTAAATCCCGGCTGACCCTCTGGCACTGACCCTTTAGAACCCAGTCTATTCCGCCCAAGGCGGCTCGGGGTCCGCTGTGGCCTAGTGGTTAAAGCGCTGGGCTTGTGATCAGAAGGTCGACGATTCAAATCTCAATGCCAGCCAGCACGGGTCATGGATGAAGTGCCCTTGAGCAAGGCACCTTAACCCTGATTGCTCTGCAGTAATGTGCCACAATTACTGCAGAGTAATCCAACGATCTAAACTGCTTATTAAGCAAACAAAGTCATATCATGTCTATATACTTCAAACAATCTGTGAATGACTGACTCAAATATTGCTTTGTGTGCAGTTGGAGAACCGCCATTGGCTGTTGTTTTGCATAATTAATGAGCTAGGTCTGGAAATGTCATTCTGTGACTACTCGTTTATAAATATCATTGTGTTTCGAGTTCCGTTTTCAACAAAAGTGTGTACAATAAAAATGCTCTGTTCTGTCTGACTCGTGTTCTCAACGTTAAACGTGAATGTACATTTTCTCACCAACCGTCGTCGGCTGTAGCGTCGCCGATGTGCCGTATAAAACCAGTCGCGACACCTGCTAGATCTGTTCGGGCCGGGGACCTATCGCCTTGACACCAAGCCAACACGCTACTAGAGTCGCTCGTCAGGGCGCGCTTGGTCTCTGCGCTCGGAAACAACGGCCCGATGCCCGTCGGATCGCCGGCGTGAATCAGCTTTTGTTTCTTTTGTACGTCTACAAGAGACACGCGTTAATGTGAGACTCGCTTTACTTGTGTACACATCCATGTGCATCAGAAGAGATGATCTGCATATGAGATAACTCTCATTTCTAAAGGCATGTTTTTTATTATGTTATCATGTTTTTGTTGTGTTTTATTGTGTTATCTAGCTGTATTTTTGGAGTTACTATGGCTTAAATCCCCCAATCCCTTCATAATAATATCTTGTTCAATATGTACACAATATACAGGCTCTATATATATATATATATGTATGTATATTAGTTCAAGAAAGTTACTTCAAGAGTTGGATGGCAAAGTGAGTATGCAGAATAAACCTTTCTTTAAGGCACTCCCTAAGAAACTGTGGTCTGAGATCAGCCTGTGTGCTCGAACCTAAAGAATTCAATCATTCAGCAGCTAAAACCCATTAGGAAACCTTTACAACTGTCAACGGTTATCAGACAAAGCCCTCTACTGGCGAAGGGGTGCAAACGTTCAATTGAAAGGAGAAGACAAATCAGATTCTCATTTTCTTTACAGAAGTAAAAGCCAGTATAAAAAGAGTTTAAATGTACTTACTGAATTGATGAATGACACTCCTAAAAGTGCCACACAAACACACATAACCGAATATTGATTAGCGTTGTATGAACAACAGACTGTAATAAATATGATTAAGAGACTGTAATAAATATGATTTTAATTTTTATTAATAAATAATTGTTAGGAACGATCGAAGAAGTGATGACGACGTCTAGTGGTAGAGGTCATCTTGTGGTAAAAGCCATGCGTTTATCAAAAAGAAGATATCTCATGACAATTTCACATCACCCCCCAAGCGTTGCATTTGCGAAAGAGCATAAACGAGTATATACTGTAGCTCCGAAACAGGATTGGTAATATCATGCAACGTTGTTTTCCTTACACTAGATGTCCTAAAAGCCCCGTTTCACATCGAACAGAGAGTTTGCTTTTTCAAATGTGTACATCAAGTCCCGTTGATTTCATTGATTAGGTGGTGAAAAGAATGACGACACGATATAAGCAAAAGCTCTTTATTTGGAGGCAAACAATCTGTGAATGACCGATTCAAATATTGCTAGGATAACCGCCATTGGCTGTTGTTTTGCATAATTAATGAGCTAGGTCTGGAAATGTCATTCTGTGACTACTCGTTTATAAATATCATTGTGTTTCGAGTTCCGTTTTCAACAAAAGTGTGTACAATAAAAACGCTCTGTCTGACTCGTGTTCTTAACGTTAAACGTGAATGTAAATTTCCTCACCAACCGTCGTCGGTTGGAGCGTCGCCGATATGCCGTATAAAAGCAGTCGCGACACCAGCAAGTTGCCACGGTGATCTATCGCCTTGCCCAAGCCAACATGCTACTAGAGTCGCTCGTCAGGGCGCGCTGGGTCTCTGCGCTCGGACAACGGGCTGATGCCGTCGGCGAGCATCGGCTTTTGTTTCTTTTGTACGTCTACAAGAGACACACGTTAATGTGAGAGCTTTACTACACATCCATGTGCATCAGAAGAGATGACCTGCATATGCGACGCTACACCAACCGCAGGAAGTGAACCCGTCCCACCGGAAGTGCTCGAATCCCTGCCTGAAATATATTTATATATATATCTTTTTTTTAATTAAATGCTTGTAGAAGATAAAAAAAAACAAACATTTACAACAACCATTATCATTGTCAATACAAGCTCCAGATTCCCTCAGTCCAGACTAAATTCCTTCAGTCTTCCAATCCAGATTAGGTGCAAAGTCCTTAAACACAGTCACTGTTCTTGTAGCTTTTAAGTTTTTAGAGAACTCAACAGGCTACTCAAAGTACATTTTCAACTCGCATTTAAACCTCAAAAAAAGAGGAGTGCATTTAGACAATTTAGATTTGTGAATGTGAAATTTAGCTAACAGAAAAATAAGGTTTATAAAATAAATATCACTTTTCTTTTCACATTCATGAAAACCAAAAATTACATTTAATGTATGTAAAATCAACATTAGGATTTACATAACAATTGATAAAATCACAAATGTCACACCAAAATGTAACTGTGAAAGAGCAGTTCCAAAATAAATGTAAAGTGGACTCAGGTTTTTCTGAACAGAAAGAACAGAGTTGTATCAATGCCATTCTTAAGTCTTTTGAGAAAGCATTTAGACCTGTGTAAAACCTGTGAATTCATTTAAAGGTGATTTCTCTCGTTTTATTACTATCCCTGGCTGAAATATTAACGTTACTTTTACAAATAAGAGCATCTGGTTGACTTCATGAGGATTGAGGAGTAGACCCCTGCTAATAACATTTCCTTCTCATTTCATGATTTTTTCTCTCTTCTTAAAAACACATCACTTATTTGTATTGCTACTTCATTTATTTTCTTCTCGTGCCTTGCTTCATGCCTGTTTACTTGCATCAATCAGTGCCATTATAAAGTAGCCTATATGAAGACTTTGGTTCCAAAATGAGATAACTCCGTTCATAAAACATTTCTAAAGGCATGTTTTTTATTACGTTATCACGTTTTTGTTGTGTATTATTGTGTTATCTAGCTTTATTTTTGGAGTTACTATTGCTCAAATCCCGGCTGACCCTCTGGCACTGACCCTTTAGAACCCAGTCTATTACGCCCAAGGCGGCTCGGGGTCCGCTGTGGCCTAGTGGTTAAAGCGCTGGGCTTGTGTTCAGAAGGTCGACGATTCAAATCTCAATGCCAGCCAGCACGGGTCATGGATGAAGTGCCCTGGAGCAAGGCACCTTAACCCTGATTGCTCTGCAGTAATGTGCCACAATTACTGCAGAGTAATCCAACGATCTAAACTGCTTATTAAGCAAACAAAGTCATATCATGTCTATATACTTCAAACAATCTGTGAATGACCGACTCAAATATTGCTTTGTGTGCAGTTGGAGAACCGACATTGGCTGTTGTTTTGCATAATTAATGAGCTAGGTCTGGAAATGTCATTCTGTGACTACTCATTTACAAATATCATTGTGTTTCGAGTTCCGTTTTCAACAAAAGTGTGTACAATAAAAATGCTCTGTTCTGTCTGACTCGTGTTCTCAACGTTAAACGTGAATGTACATTTTCTCACCAACCGTCGTCGGCTGTAGCGTCGCCGATGTGCCGTATAAAAGCAGTCGCGACACCTGCTAGATGTGTTCGGGCCGGGGACCTATCGCCTTGACACCAAGCCAACACGCTACTAGAGTCGCTCGTCAGGGCGCGCTGGGTCTCTGCGCTCGGACAACGGGCTGATGCCGTCGGCGAGCATCGGCTTTTGTTTCTTTTGTACGTCTACAAGAGACACACGTTAATGTGAGAGCTTTACTTGTGTACACATCCATGTGCATCAGAAGAGATGACCTGCATATGCGACGCTACACCAACCGCAGGAAGTGAACCCGTCCCACCGGAAGTGCTCGAATCCCTGCCTGAAATATATTTATATATATATCTTTTTTTTTAATTAAATGCTTGTAGAAGATAACAAAAAACAAACATTTACAACAACCATTATCATTGTCAATACAAGCTCCAGATTCCCTCAGTCCAGACTAAATTCCTTCAGTCTTCCAATCCAGATTAGGTGCAAAGTCCTTAAACACAGTCACTGTTCTTGTAGCTTTTAAGTTTTTAGAGAACTCAACAGGCTACTCAAAGTACATTTTCAACTCGCATTTAAACCTCAAAAAAAGAGGAGTGCATTTAGACAATTTAGATTTGTGAATGTGAAATTTAGCTAACAGAAAAATAAGGTTTATAAAATAAATATCACTTTTCTTTTCACATTCATGAAAACCAAAAATTACATTTAATGTATGTAAAATCAACATTAGGATTTACATAACAATTGATAAAATCACAAATGTCACACCAAAATGTAACTGTGAAAGAGCAGTTCCAAAATAAATGTAAAGTGGTCTCAGGTTTTTCTGAACAGAAAGAACAGAGTTGTATCAATGCCATTCTTAAGTCTTTTGAGAAAGCATTTAGACCTGTGTAAAACCTGTGAATTCATTTAAAGGTGATTTCTCTCGTTTTATTACTATCCCTGGCTGAAATATTAACGTTACTTTTACAAATAAGAGCATCTGGTTGACTTCATGAGGATTGAGGAGTAGACCCCTGCTAATAACATTTCCTTCTCATTTCATGATTTTTTCTCTCTTCTTCAAAACACATCACTTATTTGTATTGCTACTTCATTTATTTTCTTCTCGTGCCTTGCTTCATGCCTGTTTACTTGCATCAATCAGTGCCATTATAAAGTAGCCTATATGAAGACTTTGGTTCCAAAATGAGATAACTCCGTTCATAAAACATTTCTAAAGGCATGTTTTTTATTACGTTATCACGTTTTTGTTGTGTTTTATTGTGTTATCTAGCTTTATTTTTTGAGTTACTATTGCTTAAATCCCTCAATCCCTTCATAATAATATCTTGTTCAATATGTACACGATATACAGGCTAAATATATATATATATATATATATATACATATGTATGTATATTAGTTCAAGAAAGTTACTTCAAGAGTTGGATGGCAAAGTGAGTATGCAGAATAAATCTTTCTTTAAGGCACTCCCTAAGAAACTGTGGTCTGAGATCAGCCTGTGTGCTCGAACCTAAAGAATTAATTCATTCAGCAGCTAAAACCCATTAGGAAACCTTTACAACTGTCAACGGTTATCAAACAACGCCCTCGACTGGCGAAGGGGTGCAAACGTTCAATTGAAAGGAGAAGACAAATCAGATTCTCATTTTCTTTACAGAAGTAAAAGCCAGTATAAAAAGAGTTTAAAAGTACTTACTGAATTGATGAATGACACTCCTAAAAGTGCCACACAAACACACATAACCGAATATTGATTAGCGTTGTATGAACAACAGACTGTAATAAATATGATTAAGAGACTGTAATAAATATGATTTTAATTTTTATTAATAAATAATTGTTAGGAACGATCGAAGAAGTGATGACGACGTCTAGTGGTAGAGGTCATCTTGTGGTAAAAGCCATGCGTTTATCAAAAAGAAGATATCTCATGACAATTTCACATCACCCCCCAAGCGTTGCATTTGCGAAAGAGCATAAACGAGTATATACTGTAGCTCCGAAACAGGATTGGTAATATCATGCAACGTTGTTTTCCTTACACTAGATGTCCTAAAAGCCCCGTTTCACATCGAACAGAGAGTTTGCTTTTTCAAATGTGTACATCAAGTCCCGTTGATTTCATTGATTAGGTGGTGAAAAGAATGACGACACGATATAAGCAAAAGCTCTTTATTTGGAGGCAAACAATCTGTGAATGACCGATTCAAATATTGCTTGGAGAACCGCCATTGGCTGTTGTTTTGCATAATTAATGAGCTAGGTCTGGAAATGTCATTCTGTGACTACTCGTTTATAAATATCATTGTGTTTCGAGTTCCGTTTTCAACAAAAGTGTGTACAATAAAAACGCTCTGTCTGACTCGTGTTCTTAACGTTAAACGTGAATGTAAATTTCCTCACCAACCGTCGTCGGTTGGAGCGTCGCCGATATGCCGTATAAAACCAGTCGCGACACCAGCAAGTTGCCACGGTGATCTATCGCCTTGGCCCAAGCCAACATGCTACTAGAGTCGCTCGTCAGGGCGCGCTGGGTCTCTGCGCTCGGACAACGGGCTGATGCTGTCGGCGAGCATCGGCTTTTGTTTCTTTTGTACGTCTACAAGAGACACACGTTAATGTGAGAGCTTTACTTGTGTACACATCCATGTGCATCAGAAGAGATGACCTGCATATGCGACACCACACCGACGGCAGGAAGTGAACCCGTCCCACCGGAAGTGCTCCTAAAATCAACATTAGGATTTACATAACAATTGATAAAATCACAAATGTCACACCAAAATGTAACTGTGAAAGAGCTGTTCCAAAATAAATGTAAAGTGGACTCAGGTTTTTCTGAACAGAAAGAACAGAGGGTATCAATGCCATTCTTAAGTCTTTTGAGAAAGCATTTAGACCTGTGTAAAACCTGTGAATTCATTTAAAGGTGATTTCTCTCGCTTTTTTACTATCACTGGCTGAAATATTAATGTTACTTTTAGAAATAAGAGAATCAGGTTGACTTCATGAGGATTGAGGAGTAGACCCCTGCCAATAACATTTCCTTCTCATTTCATGATTTTTTCTCTCTTCTTCAAAACACATCACTTATTTGTATTGCTACTTCATTTATTTTCTTCTCGTGCCTTGCTTCATGCCTGTTTACTTGCATCAATCAGTGCCATTATAAAGTAGCCTATATGAAGACTTTGGTTCCAAAATGAGATAACTCCGTTCATAAAACATTTCTAAAGGCATGTTTTTTATTACGTTATCACGTTTTTGTTGTGTTTTATTGTTATTCTGCCCTCGCATGTACGACGTCTGATTTGTACAGCTAGACAGATAGTTAACAGCAATGAAGAGAAACTCCAGACTTCTTATTGAGGAATGATGTTTTATCTTTTGAACTCTTTTCTTCCTCAGTTTTATTTCTTAGTGTTTTCTCCATTTAAGTCTGTAAGAATGAAATAATAAACAGAAAATAACATTACAAAAGTGTAACATCTGAAGTGTCTCTTACACAATAAACATGAATTACCCAGTAACTCCCTATACAGTATACAGCATTCTCTATATCAACACTTTCACACAATAAACTACAGGTGTCCTTAATGTATAGTAATAAAACAAACATCCGCAATATCACCAAACTACCTGTTAGACTGTTACATGTATAATATATATACGAATCAACAGATGTAAATAAATCAACTACTAAAGGCGGGCGTACACGGTGCGATTTTTGCTGTCGTACGAGTTCGCATGCGATTTTTTTCAATCGTGTGGAAATCGTGTATGCTCGTATGGTCGCGGCTCGTATCAAGTGCGAGGAATTACGATCCGAGCAGAGTGCCTTACGAGCACTTCCCGACCTCCCGAACATTTTTAAACATGTCTAAAAAGTTTGTGAGCTATCGGTTTGAATTCGTGACATGTGTGCGGTTGAACGAGCCGATTTGTTGATCTATCTGAAGTTGACCAATCACGAACTAGGAAACCACAGAAGAAGATAGACTATTGAAAAAGAGGATAAACTCGCCGAACTCTGGCAGGAACAGCGAGCGCTGTATGATGTTTCCAGCAGCGTGTACCATGACAGGGTCATCCGTGATGATATTTTACAGCGGATTTAAACATATAACAAAAGGCCTAAAGGCAGTTTTTTGCATCATGCTGACTCTGCATCACTTTTCTCCCACAATACAATATGTAGGCTATTCCATATCAAACATTTGGCCTGTAAAAACAGTATGTATACAATTATTATACCTAGACTATCCAGCAATAACATTTGTTCAAAAAATATATAAAAACGACGTTGCTATATGCACAAACTTGCGTGACACGCTATGGTTATATACTTTGCTATATCTTCCACGACCACATCAAAGCATGCGCACACAGACACACGGCTGTTTTTGAAGAACTGAAAGTCCATGCTTTTCTCTGCTCTTCAGCCAAACTCTTTGCCATGCCCTTCTTTTTCTTTTCTTTTTTATTCTTTCGCAAGCCATTGCTGCCACAAAAAAAGCAAATCTTCCTCTGACTCCATGTTTTTGGCGCGGAACTTTGTGCGATTGCTTCGGAAATCGGCAGGTCGTAAAATCGTGTCGTATATCACCTCGTCCGTATGATTTTCAGATAAACTCACTCGTGACGTGTGCGTGGACATACGATCTTCCGACCATCAGAATTCGCACCGTGTACGCCCGCCTTTAATCTAAGGCGAAACGTCGAGGCTCGTTGCTGAGCAGATAAATCAGCGAGTCAGAAAACAAAAAAGCTTCAAACTAGAGCATACGCGATGAAACTGAAAGAGTCACGAACGTAATAACACACATTACTTAAAGTAAACATACATCATACAGAAACCACAATTCTGACGAAAAAAGGACTTACAGACAAAGATTTAACCAAACTCTGTGATGACGCAGACACGAGGGTGATTTCCGCACTGTTGCTCGGCTCGAACGCTTGCCCGTACTAACGGGTCCGACTAGGAAACAAATTAAAACGCCGAAGGGCGGAACAATTGTGTTATCTAGCTTTATTTTTGGAGTTACTATTGCTTAAATCCCTCAATCCCTTCATAATAATATCTTGTTCAATATGTACACGATATACAGGCTAAATATATATATATATATATATATATATGTATGTATATTAGTTCAAGAAAGTTACTTCAAGAGTTGGATGGCAAAGTGAGTATGCAGAATAAATCTTTCTTTAAGGCACTCCCTAAGAAACTGTGGTCTGAGATCAGCCTGTGTGCTCGAACCTAAAGAATTAATTCATTCAGCAGCTAAAACCCATTAGGAAACCTTTACAACTGTCAACGGTTATCAAACAACGCCCTCGACTGGCGAAGGGGTGCAAACGTTCAATTGAAAGGAGAAGACAAATCAGATTCTCATTTTCTTTACAGAAGTAAAAGCCAGTATAAAAAGAGTTTAAAAGTACTTACTGAATTGATGAATGACACTCCTAAAAGTGCCACACAAACACACATAACCGAATATTGATTAGCGTTGTATGAACAACAGACTGTAATAAATATGATTAAGAGACTGTAATAAATATGATTTTAATTTTTATTAATAAATAATTGTTAGGAACGATCGAAGAAGTGATGACGACATCTAGTGGTAGAGGTCATCTTGTGGTAAAAGCCATGCGTTTATCAAAAAGAAGATATCTCATGACAATTTCACATCACCCCCCAAGCGTTGCATTTGCGAAAGAGCATAAACGAGTATATACTGTAGCTCCGAAACAGGATTGGTAATATCATGCAACGTTGTTTTCCTTACACTAGATGTCCTAAAAGCCCCGTTTCACATCGAACAGAGAGTTTGCTTTTTCAAATGTGTACATCAAGTCCCGTTGATTTCATTGATTAGGTGGTGAAAAGAATGACGACACGATATAAGCAAAAGCTCTTTCTTTGGAGGCAAACAATCTGTGAATGACCGATTCAAATATTGCTTGGAGAACCGCCATTGGCTGTTGTTTTGCATAATTAATGAGCTAGGTCTGGAAATGTCATTCTGTGACTACTCGTTTATAAATATCATTGTGTTTCGAGTTCCGTTTTCAACAAAAGTGTGAACAATAAAAACGCTCTGTCTGACTCGTGTTCTTAACGTTAAACGTGAATGTAAATTTCCTCACCAACCGTCGTCGGTTGGAGCGTCGCCGATATGCCGTATAAAACCAGTCGCGACACCAGCAAGTTGCCACGGTGATCTATCGCCTTGGCCCAGGCCAACATGCTACTAGAGTCGCTCGTCAGGGCGCGCTGGGTCTCTGCGCTCGGACAACGGGCTGATGCCGTCGGCGAGCATCAGCTTTTGTTTCTTTTGTACGTCTACAAGAGACACACGTTAATGTGAGAGCTTTACTTGTGTACACATCCATGTGCATCAGAAGAAATGACCTGCATATGCGACGCTACACCAACCGCAGGAAGTGAACCCGTCCCACCGGAAGTGCTCGAATCCCTGCCTGAAATATATTTATATATATATCTTTTTTTTTTATTAAATGCTTGTAGAAGATAACAAAAAACAAACATTTACAACAACCATTATCATTGTCAATACAAGCTCCAGATTCCCTCAGTCCAGACTAAATTCCTTTAGTCTTCCAATCCAGATTAGATGCAAAGTCCTTAAACACAGTCACTGTTCTTGTAGCTTTTAAGTTTTTAGAGAACTCAACAGGCTACTCAAAGTACATTTTCAACTCGCATTTAAACCTCAAAAAAAGAGGAGTGCATTTAGACAATTTAGATTTGTGAATGTGAAATTTAGCTAACAGAAAAATAAGGTTTATAAAATAAATATCACTTTTCTTTTCACATTCATGAAAACCAAAAATTACATTTAATGTATGTAAAATCAACATTAGGATTTACATAACAATTGATAAAATCACAAATGTCACACCAAAATGTAACTGTGAAAGAGCTGTTCCAAAATAAATGTAAAGTGGTCTCAGGTTTTTCTGAACAGAAAGAACAGAGTTGTATCAATGCCATTCTTAAGTCTTTTGAGAAAGCATTTAGACCTGTGTAAAACCTGTGAATTCATTTAAAGGTGATTTCTCTCGTTTTATTACTATCCCTGGCTGAAATATTAACGTTACTTTTACAAATAAGAGAATCAGGTTGACTTCATGAGGATTGAGGAGTAGACCCCTGCTAATAACATTTCCTTCTCATTTCATGATTTTTTCTCTCTTCTTCAAAACACATCACTTATTTGTATTGCTACTTCATTTATTTTCTTCTCGTGCCTTGCTTCATGCCTGTTTACTTGCATCAATCAGTGCCATTATAAAGTAGTCTATATGAAGACTTTGGTTCCAAAATGAGATAACTCCGTTCATAAAACATTTCTAAAGGCATGTTTTTTATTACGTTATCACGTTTTTGTTGTGTATTATTGTGTTATCTAGCTTTATTTTTGGAGTTACTATTGCTTAAATCCCGGCTGACCCTCTGGCACTGACCCTTTAGAACCCAGTCTATTACGCCCAAGGCGGCTCGGGGTCCGCTGTGGCCTAGTGGTTAAAGCGCTGGGCTTGTGATCAGAAGGTCGACGATTCAAATCTCAATGCCAGCCAGCACGGGTCATGGATGAAGTGCCCTTGAGCAAGGCACCTTAACCCTGATTGCTCTTGAAGAACATTTAAACAATGTTCTGCGCGTTCAAAAATTGGAGAGAGGCCAGTTCATAAAACGTTGAAATTTATTGATCAGAACTCTCGAACAAACAGCTGTTTCGGTGGATCCTCAGACACACAAACGTCTTAACAAAGGATCGACCACGAAAAACAGTTTCACTGGTATTTATATGTATTTCTCGCCGAAACTCTTCTTCAGCCGGGGTCCAATCAGTTCTTCTCCCCTTTGTCTGGTCTCCAGCCAATCAGCTCACTGCCTTGTTTTTCAAACCCGACATCTGTAACAAATTTGCACACAAGACCCTCACCCATTCCATGGGGCCCCCCGTGTAATCTAATCTTTTCACACACACATAGTAACATCCTATGGAAAAACCCCACAATATCAGCGATTATGGCTTGGTTACACACAACTCACACACTGGTTATATTTTCAACATATTATGCATAGTTAGTAATCAATGGTAAAATCATATTAAATGTAAAGGCACGTTTAAACCACAATAAGATCCTTGAGTGTACACATTTCTTCCCCAAAAATAAGATCTGGTTATTGTTACACATTTACACAAGCAGATCCTGCAACCCCCCTCTCACTGACCACATTCCGATCTCTGGCAACATCTGGCAACTGAAGAACTCTCAACTTCAAGCTTTTGTTCACAATCATGTCATGTAGGAAAATACATCTGATTTAAACAACATCAATCATCCATTTTTATATCGATCCATATACGGATCTAAATTCCCATAATCCCTCTCTTGACCATTAAAAAATGGTCACAAATCATCACAAACATCATTATCATCTTCATCTAGGAAATGATCGCCAGACAATAGAGGCATGGTATATTTCGGAGGGGTTAGGTCTGTCTTTTCTATTGCCGATAATATCACTCTGTTACATAGTGATCTGATACAGGGAATACAACAGCATCCGCATGAGACCAAAATACCTGCAAATACAGCTATTGATAACACAATCGACATTAAAACGGATTTCCATTTGCCTAGTGCCTTGTCTAGCCAATCTCCAATAGGATTATTCACTCCTGAATGTTCCTTCATTTCGATAGACAAAGTTCTCAAACCTTCCAATGCCCTAGTGACTGATCCGTCTGGTGCTGTATTATTAGGAATGTAAGTACAGCAAAGATCACCAAACATAACACATACTCCTCCCTTTTCTGCCAACAACATGTCCAGAGCCATACGGTTCTGTATAGCCATAAGTGAAGTTGGTGCTAGCTGTTCTGCTAAACCATCTACTGCATCCCTTGTCATATTTGCTAACCTCATCACATTATAATGTACATAATTAATCCTATCTACATTCTTGTTTGGGGTGACTGGAAAAATAGCAGCTATTATGGGTATATTCTCAAAACCTGCTGCCACTTGGTTCGCTAGCTTATATTCATCTGGAACACCTCGTGGAATCCCTATCGCGTCAATGTATGTCGGACTATTTAATGATAAATCTACACTTGATCCTATTGCTCTCTTTGTCATGATGTGTCTCCTACGTCTTCTAGTCAATGTTGCTGAATTCACGGTTTCCGTTCTGACTGCTCTGTCTCCTATCAGGGTTATTGGGGCTCCCAGTCTCACCATGGCACACACTCCCTTTGCCTTCTCAGGTATCCTAGTAAACAATCTTCGATCTCCACAATAATAATACAAACCTGCTCTAGCCCACGTACCTATCTCAGTCCCATTATCTACTATGATCTGATCACACCACTCCTTATTTATCTCCCCCAGGTTGCTGGTTGGTGATAGACGTTTAATATCAAAACAGGTATAATTTGCTTTCTTCGGTGTAAATGGACCTGCCCGTGAAAGGTTGGTTATTGGTGGGAATATTGCTGCCAATGTGGTACAATTTTTTGGACTGGCCATCCGTGTCAATGCCAGCATACACTCATAGCCCCACGTATCGTTTTGGTACAACGGGGCTGGTTCAATATATAAATGAGGTCTTGCATTAGCACATCCAACACAATCGTCTAAGCTCTGTTCTCTGGCTGTGGTAATTATCCATTCCAGCCACAAATTATTTTCCCCATATCCTGTGGCTCTTTCTATCATATCTTCTGGTTTTAACATGGTGTAATCTATTTCTACCACTCCATACTTTTGTCCTACCGATAATGGCTCAGCTACTGTCCCATTTCTTTCCTCCTCAGGTGAACTGTCCACAACAAATTTTATTACTGCTTTTTTATCTGTTCCTGGGCTGTGCACCCCCATTATAAGGAAAAACTCCCCTGTATAATTGGCTGATCCCGTTCTAGTGGATATTGAAAGGGTGAGTGGATTTTGACTTGCACTATAATCTCTTTGCATTTTAAAATCAAATTTTGCCGAGGTACGGGTCCAAAGGCTAGGTTCTTTCGGAGTCCAAGCACCGGTGTATGCTATCACGTTGTTCCATGACGGACACCATTCACCCCTATGGGTTCGCCTAGACTGGTATGCCTTACAAACACTGTCCGTATTCCAGTCCATACATACATATACCTCGTACCCCCTCCATGAGCTATTTTTTCCCCCACAATTTATGACAGCGCATAGGTCGAAAGTAAATTAGGTGGTCTTACCCCAAACATAGTTAATTACGAGTTGTTCACATGGTAACCTCGTATCGGCTATGGCTCTTTTGTAACTCGGTTTCGATATGTTGTTGTTGCTGCTTTCCTGACCCTCAGTTATGCTAAAAATTATTCCTACTATAACCCCTGAAATTATTAATAGGATCCCTGACAGCTTACAGTTTTCCCACAGCTTCATCTCGTTACCCTCTCTTGGACTTTAAAGGAACAATAAACACACTCTTGGAAATTTAAATGGTTAAACACACAGTACACTTAATGGGAATATGAAATTCAGAAAAAATATATGGTTAAAATCCCACAAAATAGAAATGTAAGGAATAAATGGTTATACGTTAATGAATATGACAATATAAAATCACAATAGCAATATAAAAATATAGAAAATATGGGAAATACTGAATATGAAATATGAAAACTGTGAATATAAAAATATGAAAAATAGCAAATATGGAAAATGTGAATATTAAAATTGAAGGATCACAATAACAACAATATATATTGCTTATAAAGGATTAGAAAAAAAATTAATATATAAAGATTTGGTAAAGGTAAATACGAAAATGTTGATAACCCTTGATTATAATGAGTACATAGTCTACACACCAGTTTCTTATTTGTTTTAAGCTCTGGGTGTGATCATCATAAATTGGATAGTCCGTGCACCTTGCTTTTGTGACTAAATGGAAGATAGTTCTACTGTCTTCCTCATGAGTCACTGCACAATCACCTGTTCTTTTATTTTGTCGTCTCACGTTCTCCACTCCGTACCTGTTTTTAAATGTCACTGCTTGAAAAAATGTCACCTTTTTTGCACTGGATTTTTAATTTTTAATGCCCCTGTTGTTGATGCTTGTATGTCACTTTCTGCTCCACTTTCTGCTCCAGAGATACCCTCCCCCTCTTGGACCTGAGCCCTTAGGTCCACAGCAGTCTCTGACAGCGACCTGTTTGGTGGATCACAGTTAACACAAGAAGACAAGTGATACCAGGTGTCGCCCTTGCCAGATAGACGGACACAATGTGATGTCCTGGCCGTCACTTTCAGAGGCTCCGTCCAGCGTGGCTCATTCCACTTCCTTCGAAACTTCTTCAGGCGAACCCACTGCGAACCGGGCTCGACAGGATCTCCAGCAATGTCAGAGGGAGTCTGCTGAGAGAAATGTTGAATCATAGCAGTCAGTTTGTCAAAGTATACACAATGTGAAAGTGGTACACAGGTGTCCGGCTTCAGCGGCGTCGACGGTCCTGGAAAAGATCTACCTGTAAGCAATTCAAAAGGTGTAAAGCCAGTGATTCTGTTAACAGAGGAACGTACAGACATTAGAGCCAACGGAAGAGCTGATAGCCATGATAATTTGGTCTGTGCACAGATTTTAGCCAATTTAAGTTTCAGTGTTAGGTTCATCCGTTCGACCTTACCTTGCGATTCGGGATGATAGACGGCCCCAAACGCATGCGTTAGACCCAGCGATTTCTCTACGATTTTTAAATGCTCATTTTTGAAGTGTGAGCCATTATCTGACCGGATATGCCGGGGGAAACCGTAATGAGGAATGTACAAATTAATGAGACACTTAATGACTGCAGTGCTGTCTTCTTTCCCACAAGGAAAAGCCTCAGGCCAACCTGTGAATTGGTCAACTATCACCAACAAATACCGTTTCCCTTGCACCCTCTCTACCATGTCTGTAAAGTCAATCACGATTTCCTCTCCTGGGCCTCGTAATGGCAAAAATGTGCCCTTTAACTGTTTTAAAGTTGGTTTGATGTTATGTTTTTGACAAATGTCGCATGAAAGTACAAAGTTAGACACCATAGCCGTCAAAAAAGGATGCCACCAATATTGCAATGTTTTCATCATCTGTTTTGAACTCACGTGTGACATAGTGTGTGCTTGGGTCATGATAGAGCGTGACAGGCTCATGGGCAATGCTGGTCTGCCATCTGGGGCCTGCCACAGACCATCTGGTGCACACAGGGCCCCATACTCTGTCCACGTTGACAGTTCCTCTGGTGTGCATTTGCCATGTTCGGCCACAAGTGTTTCTCTGCTGAAAGATGGTAACAGTTTTACATATGAACAGTCAGTCTGTACCATCATGGTCACCTGATAGCCTGCAGCTGTTTTGGCAGCCAAGTCAGCAGCCTCATTTCCCCGTGCTACAGCACTGTCTGTTTTACAGTGGCCCTGACATTTTATGACAGCAACAGCTGCTGGAATTTTCAATGCGTCCAACAGTGCACGTACTTCTGCATCATGTGCTATAGGCTTACCAGACGTAGTGACGAACCCACTCCTTTGCCAAACTGCGAGTTCGACATGTACAGCACCCACGACATAAGCTGAGTCACTATAAATGTTGACTTTGCCAGACCCTGCAAGCTTAAGTGCTTGTGTGACCGCAATTAGTTCTGCTCTCTGTGCCGACTGTTTGCCTTCTATTTTCTCTGCTTCCCTAGTAGTGTAACCTAAGTCTGTTTGTTGCACAACAGAGTAAGCTGAGACCAAAGAGCCATCCTGAGCTCTAAAACAGCACCCGTCCGTGAAAAGTGTGATCACGTCCGAGGCTTCAGGGATAGGGGTTGCAGTTAAGTCCTGGCGAACACGAGATGCCAGGTCAGTGATTGGTGCACAGTCATGTGGTTCCCCTTTGGTGAACAAATCTGCCATGTTAATGCCATCGTGTTTGTATGTTATGTTTGGCGCCGTTAGACATTTGGACAGTTTTCTCTGCCTCAACGGTGAAAACGTAAATGATGCAGAATTGACAAACGACATGACAGAGTGCGTGGTCAGGACCGTTAACTGATGACCCATCACAATGTGTGATGTCTTTTCAATGATCTTTGCTAATCCTGCAGTAAACCTGGCACAAACCGGCTGGCGTTGTTCAATGGCGTCCATTAGGACACTGACATACATGAGCACACGTCTAGCACTAGACTGCTTCTGAAAAAGTACTCCATGTGCGCTATTCCCTGTTTCAGAAACGTCTAGGAAAAATGCCTTGCTGTAATCAGGGCTATGCAGATATGCTGCATGTGACAGCTCCCCTTTCAATTTAATGAACGCAGTTTCTGCTTCAGGGGTCCATGTTAACTTCGCCTGCACATTTCTCATGCCTTGTTCCTTGACCATGTCTCGTAATGGCTTGGTGACCGCTACATACATAGGGATATAATTTCTGCTGAAACCTGTCAATCCCAGAAAGGAAAGCATGTCCTTCACATTGTGTGGCTTCGGGTGTGACAAAATGCCATCACGTTGGCGATCAGACAATGTTGTGCCTTGGCCTGTGATTAAACGGCCCATGAAAGTTACAGATGGCCTGCTGACCTGCAGTTTTTCTTTACTAACCTTGAACCCAGACGCATACAGCTGTCTCAGAATGACGCCCGTTGCTTTTAAGCAATCTTCATTGGTTACGGCTGCTAGCAAAAGATCATCAACATACATTATTAGAACGCAATCCACAGGTAACACACAATTTATCAGCTGATTTTTTAGGACCTGATTGAATATCCCTGGCGATAAAATAAAGCCCTGTGGAAGTCTGTTATAAGAATATTGACATTTTCGGTAAGTGAAAGTCAGGCACGATTTACATCCTTCCGAGATAGGTATACAGAAAAAAGCGTTGGCCAAATCAATGCATGTGAACCATTGGTGAGCTGGGGTCAAATTTGAGATGGCAGTATATGGGTTTGGTACGGCCATTGTTGGTGTTGTCACCAGGCTGTTTACTCGACGTAGATCATGGACTAATCTATATTTGTTAGTGCCTGGTTTTTTTACAGGAAAAATCGGGGTGTTCCATGGCGATCGCCATGGAATAATGACACCTTTCTCCACTAAACCTTGAACAGTGGGCGCAATGCCTTCCTCTGCCTCCCTTTTGTTAGGATATTGTGGGACCCAAACTGGTTCTGTCGATTTTAACTGAAATTTGACTGGCTCAATGTTACAGAGGCCAACGTCCGTTGGACCTTGTGACCAGAGGTCGTCCGGCTGGCTGTTAATTAACTGCTCAGCTCCGGGACCGTCTGTCAATTCGCGACCATGGCTTCTTGTAATTTCGAGGTGAGTCAATTGGCCCCTATCGGTCGTTTTTTGTGGTACCCAATATGAATCTGTCATACGCGAATACAAAACCCCTACAATGCCAGAGGGCTCCCAATCGGTCACCAAGCGCAACCTTTTTGTCATAGCTCCTAACTCTCGAGCTTCATGGCCTGGATGCAGTGCCATAGAAATGTGAGGTGCAGCTGTGTCTGCCATTTCATACCATATCTGTTGTTCTGGTGTCAGTGTAACTGGAACTACTACACCCTCTTGTCCTACATATAGACCCTCCCCTGTGAGTGTCCACATTTGGCCCTCAATGTCATGGAACATTTCCTGGTATGTGACAGTGTCATTCCGGTCATAAAATAGTGTACAATGCAGGGGGTCGATGGGAGGTAAATAGACAGCTAAGTCTTTGATCCAGGGCCACTGACTCTTATACAGTGCTCTGGCTCCCGATTGTGAATCATCTAGTTCCACCCAATATATGTCTGCCATCTCTTGCAAGGGTCCTCCCAGCAAAACCTGCTGGTGGCCCTCTCTACTGTGTGCCTGTGAACAGTCGACTTTAGTGCCGTCCGGGAACGTGACTGTGACACCTTCTGGTGAGCATAAAATATTTGCACCCAATTTAATCAACAGATCTCTGCCCAATAGGGGAACAGGTGCTTTTGTGGAATATAGAAATGAGTGTGACAGGGACTGATTTGCCACTTTCGTGGTAAGAGGAACAGTAAGATGCCAGTGTTCGAACCTTCCAGAGAACCCCATAACTCCAACAGTCTTATCACTTAGATCTTTGTCAGTGATTGTGCCCCTCGTTACTGTGGAGTATGTTGCTCCGGTATCTACCAAAGCTGTTAGTGGTCTGTTGTTAACCACTAAAATCATGTAAGGCTCAGCCAGACCTCGCATGATTGTTCTCTGCTGGCCTCGTCAACAATCCGCGCCTTCCCCCTGGCCCCAAGATGGGTTCAAGGGCGCCTGAATCGAGTGGGGAGGTGGGCCTTGTTGCTCCGGGTATTTTGGAGTTTGTGGTCCTCTGCCACGACCACTGGGCCCACCTCTATGAGGATCCCATCCCCCCGCAGGTGGTCCCATATACTGGCTGTCCCCTGTCATGGGACAATGTCTCCTCCAATGATCAGTCCCCCCACACTGATGACATGCATCCCTGTAGCGCACCCCTCCCCCACTTGGCTTCCCCCTAGCCCATCCGCTATTGCCCCGTGGCCTATACCCTCCCCATGGTTTTATTAATTGGAAATTAGGGACATGTCCTCCCTGAGCATAGCCAAAAGTTTCAGGTGTGACTATGGGAAAAGGTGGGGTCTTCCCCCCGGGCTGCCCGTCAAAGCCGCTGCTCACAGGACGTTGTGACATTTGTTTGGATTTTTTGGTATCTGACTTAGCCATTTCTAATTGTAGTTTTAACAATTGTTGCTTTGTCTTTTCTAATTCCTCCTGTTCTTTATCCTGCTTATCGACTGATCTGTCAATATGGAACACTAGATGTCTTTCCCACATTTCGTTGCTGGCAACTGGAGTGTCAGGATTACATTCCATTGCCTGCTTGACACCATTGGGGGCCCCTGTCATTACGGCAGTTCTAAATATATTACGCGTAATTGGATTATTTAGACTATTTTCTTCTACCATCTGCTCCCATTCAGCTGCACATCTAAAATAGTAACTCGCTCCAGTCTCACCAGGCTTAATGCGGAACTTAATGTTTTGGTATACGGTTGGGGGTGTTGGAAATTTTGTTCTGAGGGCCCTGGCGATCGCTGTACTGACAGTGGTATACTGTGCGTCATTGGGTTCGTCTTCAATGTTTGCATCCTTCTCAAACTCTGCCATCTGCGAAACAGTAAAAACTTGGCCTAAAAGGCATCTTATGTCTCCTACCGCCAAGGTGGTGCCGTGGCACAATGCCATCAACTTTATAAGCCATCTGCCTCCACCAGATGTAATGGGGGGCAATTTTGCCAGCACAGCTGTCATGTCACTATGGCTCCAGGGCTGGTACTTTGGTACCCCTCGGTTGCCCTGTAACAGAGGCATGTTAGTTGCCCCTCCTGACATCAGCTGGGCGTTTGGCACATCAACATTCCTTTCATCATACTCACTACCTGGGCGACACATACTGTCCCATTGTCTCTCTTGAGGGGGAGTGAATTGACAGGCTCTGGTACGACTCCTAGTACCCTGTGACACTGGGGTAGACATCATAGTTCCTTTAATAACTACGTCCCTACATACCTGCAGTGGCCCTCCATCCTCACTGTTATTACATGCTTCCTGTCCCTTCATGTCTCTGCCTTCCTCCTCATTGTGCACTACTTGTGCTCTTTGGTTTGTTAAGCTATCCTTTCTTTGTAAGGTTTCCTGTCTATTTACCATTAGTTCTAATTGTGCTGTCAACACGTTTATTTGATCCTTTAAAACATCTAGATCTGGCATGTCTACCTCCACCATCGAGTCTTTCACATTCACTTGCACTTGCTGTGAAGCTGGTATGTAGGGCGGGGGCAACAGCTTATTCAAATCAGGATATAAGGGGGCGGTCTCAGTATGACGCGAGATACTGGCTCCTGCACTTCCTGACTCTCTCACCATTTCTTTCTCTGACTCCTCCGATTGCACATGTCCTGTGCCCCCCCTAGGGGAACTCAAAGCAATTGCAGTTAGAGCAATCCGTGTCCAACGGCGTAATTCTTCTCTCAATCTCTCTTCCTCCTTTTTATGCTTATTTTTATCTAACCACTTCACATCTTTTCCTCCTTCTACATGTTTGTTTAAACTTGCATGCGCTTTTTCCTCCATTTCCCTGATTTTTGGAGTGATCTTAATCAACACTTTCTCAGATTCCTTCCACACATTCTCCATGCAAATTTCACTCCATTTTTGTTTCCAGATTTTGCTGTCTTTCTTACGAGTTTTCGGCTCTGATTGGGCCATTAACATATCAACAATTTTTTCCCACTGCATAGCCACAGGGGAACAGCTATACTCCGCACATTTTCTCTCAAAATCAGACATTTTACACTGTATACAATACACAATATGCACAATTTAATCGGCTTTTAGTGTACCTTTATAAATACACTCGTGACGCGGCCTTTCACCGGTCTTGTTAACGTAAATACACCGTGACGGGCCTTTCACCGCGTCTTGTTAACGTAAATAAAACTCGTGACGGGCCTTTCACCGCGTCTTGTTAATGAAAATAAACCGTGACGGGCCTTTCACCGCGTCTTGTTAACGTAAATAAAACTCGTGACGGGCCTTTCACCGCGTCTTGTTAATGAAAATAAACCGTGACGGGCCTTTCACCGCGTCTTGTTAACGTAAATAAAACTCGTGACGGGCCTTTCACCGCGTCTTGTTAACGTAAATAAAACTCGTGACGGGCCTTTCACCGCGTCTTGTTAACGTAAATAAAACTCGTGACGGGCCTTTCATTCTGATCAACAAATATCAATGATCTTTAATTTCTACTCAAATGGTACAGATATACTTCAAACTCAACACATAAATTTGGAATATCCAATCTGCAGAAGTTCGTTTAAACAGGCTCTGCTCACCTTTTTTTAATTCTGTCGACAGCGTGTTGAAGTTAAAAGTTGTCTCGTCCCAATTTTCGGTCACTCTCCGAGTTTTACAATTCTCTTTTGGTGGCTCTGTCTCCAACCGCGTTCGGGGTCACCATCTGAAGAACATTTAAACAATGTTCTGCGCGTTCAAAAATTGGAGAGAGGCCAGTTCATAAAACGTTGAAATTTATTGATCAGAACTCTCGAACAAACAGCTGTTTCGGTGGATCCTCAGACACACAAACGTCTTAACAAAGGATCGACCACGAAAAACAGTTTCACTGGTATTTATATGTATTTCTCGCCGAAACTCTTCTTCAGCCGGGGTCCAATCAGTTCTTCTCCCCTTTGTCTGGTCTCCAGCCAATCAGCTCACTGCCTTGTTTTTCAAACCCGACATCTGTAACAAATTTGCACACAAGACCCTCACCCATTCCATGGGGCCCCCCGTGTAATCTAATCTTTTCACACACACATAGTAACATCCTATGGAAAAACCCCACAATATCAGCGATTATGGCTTGGTTACACACAACTCACACACTGGTTATATTTTCAACATATTATGCATAGTTAGTAATCAATGGTAAAATCATATTAAATGTAAAGGCACGTTTAAACCACAATAAGATCCTTGAGTGTACACATTTCTTCCCCAAAAATAAGATCTGGTTATTGTTACACATTTACACAAGCAGATCCTGCAACCCCCCTCTCACTGACCACATTCCGATCTCTGGCAACATCTGGCAACTGAAGAACTCTCAACTTCAAGCTTTTGTTCACAATCATGTCATGTAGGAAAATACATCTGATTTAAACAACATCAATCATCCATTTTTATATCGATCCATATACGGATCTAAATTCCCATACTCTGCAGTAATGTGCCACAATTACTGCAGAGTAATCCAACGATCTAAACTGCTTATTAAGCAAACAAAGTCATATCATGTCTATATATGTAGGGCAGTGTTCTGGATTGCCCACAAGATGTCGCTATGACACTGTTGTGTTACGGCAGATACAAGTGTGTTTTTCTCTTAGTAATGTTTTTGAGCCTCTTGATGTACCGTAGCGTTGATTTTTCTTCAGTTATTCTTGTCAACGCTACAGGTAAGATGTGTTAATAGTAGCGGAAATTTATATTTAAAGAATCTTTGTTATCACTCTTAGGTTCTGTCTATTTAGATATTTTGTGTTCTAAACTAAAAGCGGAGTAATGTGGGGAGTTAAAATGTTTGTTTTTTGTCTTATCTTTTGAGTTTGATTAATACGGGGTGGTTGATGCTAAGCTAGGTATGATTGTGTAACAACGAGAGGTTGTTGTGAAATTTAATGTGCATCGAATTTACTTTAATGGATAAACTTAAGTTGAGTTATTCTTGTCAACGCTACAGATGCCGTGCTGTGAAATAAACAGGCCAAGCCACGATCCGGAACCCCTCTGTGTCCGCGTCTCTCTCTACCACCACCCACGAACACACACACAGCGCAGAGTAACAGCGGCGGTGCTAGAGGCTAGCGAGCACGCATAGAGCGAGGGGGTTACATCTTTGGTGCCGTGACCCGGATTGTGGCACCACTAGACTGAAGCCGAAAAGATTTCTACAGCCAGGAGTTTGTGTGCTGAACTCTATAATAGACAGACTGAGTTCTTAACCAAACTGGTGATCTTGCGTATGCCTCGCAGTCACTGCTATATCCTTTACAGCCTGATGGGAATCTGAACATGTTTTGTTGTTATAATTGAAGTGACTTGCTGTTATGTAAGAAATATGTGATGGTTTATTAGTAATATATATATATTTTTTTTCTTGTTTTTTGTACGAGATTGAAACTTTTGACATTACATCTTCTTACAATCCAAATACACTGCCATTTAACCTACTTGCACATAATAAATACAATTTTACATCCTACAATGGCGCAAACCTATGCAAACTCAACTAAAAACTTGCATAGTTCCTCATGTAACGAACCCAACCTCCTACCGCCAGCTGAGCATCCCTCAAATAACCTACCATTGCCCTTTGAACGCCATGCTCCACCACCCCCAATGAACCTGCTCTATGCTGGCCAGTACATGACACCAGCCCATGCAACAAGGCCGCCAGGCACTGGGGCCTCAGGGCAGGTACCGCCACTCTGTTTCGAAGACAGCCCAGATGCAAGAACAGGTGGCCTGGTGGAAAGGTCAGTGGATGCCTCTGTTCGCAAACGCAGTGGTCTTGGGCCATCAGGAGCCACGCTTTGGCAAAGCCCTACACATCATAGTTTTGTTGAGGTGCCAGATGAACAGCAGCCACCCGGGCCCATTCCAGTTACATCACCATATCCAGCCCAGCCGATTAGACCCGGCCTCCAGGCTTACTCTGGTTATTCGTATCCCCCTTTTGAGCCTGCACCATGTCCGAGGTCGCCAGGTGCTAACATTACAGTTAAGCACGTAACCACTGGGCAGGCCACATTTCAAGCCGCTCAAGTTCCAGTCTATAGTGGACCCACCTCATTGGCCCCATCTGCTAATGCATGGGTTCCCAGCATGACTTTACATAGCCCTCAGACAGCGTCAAACAAGACAACCGCTGATGCTCCTCTTGAATGGTCATCTCAACAGACACAGAATCCCCACTCCCACCTTAATGTGCATGTCGATGCTCTCTCTCAAGTTGCCCATCCACCTACGACTGCCAGCCGAACGGCCCACTCACATGTGGCTCAATTCAGGCCCCCTGCAGTCACCGGCCAGTGCCTTCCCATAGCAGCCCATGGCGGTTTCATGCAAACTCATCAGGTGAAGAATGTTCAAGTTTTCACGGGAAATCCAGACTGTAGGATACTGGTGGAAGACTGGATTCGCGACTTGCAGTACCTCTTGGAGGCAATAGAGCTCCCAATGCACCTTCGCTTCTCCACTGTTGTGCGACACCTGGGTGGTGAAGCCCGAAATCTCATTCTTAACTTACCTCCACATGATCAAACCCCTGAGAAAGCTTTTGAGGAACTGAGGGCTGAATACGGTGATACACGAGGCTCCCTAGACCCTCTGGCTGACTTCTATGAGCGGAGCCAGAATTCAGGGGAGTCTGCCTGTTCTTATGCTATAGCACTGGAGGCTAAGTTGCGGACGGTGGAGGAGAAGCAAAGAGGAGGCAAGCCCTTCCTGGACCGAGATTGCAAACTAAGCCGGCAGTTCATGAGGGGCCTTACTGATGAGGAGGTGTACACTAGAATCGCACCAATGGTCCCCAGGCTCTTGAGCTTCAGAGAGCTGCAGGCGGAGCTCCGAAATTACGCCAGAGAAACTAAGAAGTTCCAGACGCAGAGTAAAGCAAAGAAAACGTATGCTCAGGTGCACGTAACATCAGGAGGGGGTGGACACAGCAAACTGGATAGGCCAAACCACACATCGGAAATGTCAGAGTTGACAGAAATGGTAAAGAAACTAGCCCTCATTCAGGAAGAACAAATGACTAAGCTATCCCAACTAGAAATGAGAATGGCCTCTCCACTCCTTGCCTCCCCATTAGCAGTTCAGCCAGCAAAGGGAACAGCAAGCCAGGGTATAAGCTTTGTCTGTTACCGGTGTGGAGAGCCAGGCCACACAGCCAGAGTGTGCAGGGCAGTGCTTCTGGATCCAAGCCAAGCTGAAGCCCAGCGGCCTAAGACCCCTGCTGAAGGACGCAAGCACTCTGCTCAAAATTTAAACGCTTAGTGCCCATGGCAGCCGGGGCATCCATGGGTACGCAGCAAGGACCCCACCCACCTGTGAAGAGGATTCACACTGAACTAGGGGAAACACCCCTAGTAGGCCCTAGGAACGAAGGGGAAGTGGAAGTCAATGGGAAGACATGCAAGGCTCTCATTGACTCTGGATCGCAGATCACCAGTATTACGCACAACTACTGGCAGAGCCACCCAGCTTTACTGAAGCAGAAGTTACAGTCTTCTAAGATACCAATAGAGGGTGCAGCAGGTCAGATCGTACCCTACCGTGGTGTTCTGCACATCGACCTGAAAGTGCTGGGGAAAGAATTCAAAGCAGTACCTACCTTTGTTGTTCCTGATTCTGACTATCGTTCTTCAGTCCCCCTGCTGGTGGGAACCAATGTCATTCGAGCCTCGCAAACCCACCTTCAAGCAGCTTATGGTTCAGAGTATCTACACCAGGTCAAGGAGAAGCATCCAGAGTGGTACACGGCTTTACTGAAGGTGGGAAGCGCCAAGCAAAGTGAAATGCATGATGTTGTGGGTCCTGCTGTATACACTGGTCGTACAATACGCCTCCCTAGTGGGAAAGAGATGGACTTAATGTGTAGGATTAAAGCTGGTCCTCAAAGGAAGATTTATACAGCCTTGATTGAAGCCCATCACCCCTCGCAACTCCCCCAGGAGGTCTTGGTGGCCAAAGTGCTTGCTAATGTAAAAAGAGGTTGTGCTCCAGTTAGAGTGATGAATCTTTCCCAGCGAGTCATTACGATCAGACGACACACAAGTCTGGCCAATGCAGTCCTGGTGGACAAGGTGGTAGAGTTTCCAGATAAAAAGTATAGCGAAGCTGGGAGCAGAGGGGCATGTCTCAGTCTGGACCAAGTAGTGACTAGCTGTGGGGTTGACCTTAGTGAAGCAGCGGTGGAAAGTGAGGACCAACGTGCGCTGCTTCGGGAAATGCTGGACCAGAATGCAGATGTGTTCTCCCAACATCGTATGGACTATGGTCACACCACAACAGTACACCATGAGATTCCCCTGGTTGACCCGAGGCCTTTCCGACTGCCATACCGCAAAATACCCCCTTCCCAGTGGCAAGATGTGAGGCGGTTATTGATGGAAATGGAGACAGCAGGAGTAATTCGACCCAGTAAAAGTCCGTATGCATCTCCTGTGGTGGTCGTGACCAAGAAAGATGGGTCACTCCGATTGTGTATTGACTACAGGAAGCTCAACTCCTGCGGCACCAGAGATGCATTCCCACTGCCAAGGATAGAGGAGGCTCTGGAGGCTTTAGGACAAGCAAAATACTTCTCCACCCTTGACCTAACATCTGGATACTGGCAGGTGGAGGTTGCGGAACAAGACAAGCACAAGACAGCATTCAGCACTCCCATGGGGCTGTTTGAGGCCAATAGGATGCCGTTTGGGCTACAAAACGCACCCTCCACATTTCAAAGACTAATGACGTCCTGTTTTGGAGACTTAAATTTCACCCATCTCCTTATTTACCTGGACGACATCATCATTTTCTCTAAGTCCTTTACTGAACATTTGGAGAGGCTGCAGCTGACTTTCGATAGGCTTAGGGAGCATGGCTTGAAACTAAAGCCGTCCAAGTGTCAGCTTGTGAGGAAGGAAGTGCAATACTTGGGTCACTTGGTGTCTGCACAGGGCATCAGGACAGACCCAGAGAAGATCAACAAGGTCAAGGATTGGGTGAGGCCTACTAATCGTATGGAGGTGCTGCGGTTTTTGGGTTTTTCGGGTTATTATAGGAGGTACGTGAAGAGCTACTCGAACATGGCTGCTCCGTTATACCGCCTTACCTCTGGTGACCCTAAAAAGAAGAAAAGAGGGACCCAGAAAAGCCCGGGGCCTGACCAGCCATTTCTGTGGACTGCTGAATGCGAAGAGGCCTTTCAGTCTCTAAAAGAAAAACTGATAAACGCTCCAGTGCTAGGGTATCCGGACTACAGTCAGCCCTTTATGCTGCAGACTGATGCCTCAGGAGTAGGGCTTGGTGCGGTGTTAGTACAGGTCCAAGATGGGGTGGAAAGGGTCATTGCGTATGCGAGCAGAGGCCTAAGCCCACCTGAGACAAGATATCCAGCACACAAGCTTGAGTTCCTTGCTCTCAAGTGGGCCGTGACGGATAAGTTCCATGACCACCTCTATGGGCGCAAGTTCTCTGTTCTGACGGACAACAACCCTCTGAAGTATGTAATGACCTCAGCCAAACTAGACGCCACAGGTCAGCGTTGGGTTTCTCATCTGTCCATATTTGACTTTGACATCCAGTATCGGAGGGGGCAGGATAACTCTAACGCTGATGCTCTATCACGTATGTCCAACCAGGTGGTGGCGGAGACCCTGCAGTCATGCCCGCAGCAGTTGAGGACTGGTGGACTGAGACATGAGGAGGCACAAATCACCCAGGAGCCTGAGGAGCTCTCAGGCGAGGATACAGCTGGCAAAGAGGAACCTGAAAGTGGTCAGGAGGCCAGTGAAGTGTATGTGGATGTGGGGATGGAGGCACTGCCTGCTATGACCATACAGGAGCTTCGAGCGGGGCAGAAGGAAGACAGAGTAATCGGTCCCATCCTCCACTTTAAAAGCAGAAACCACAAACCAAGCCACAGCGAGAGGATAAAAGTGGGAGCCACGGGGGGTCTCCTCTTAAAAGAGTGGAGGAGGCTTGTAGTAAAAGAAGGAATCCTGTACCGTAGCATCAGAGACTTTAAAAAAGGGTTGGTGGAGCAACTAATACTGCCTGAAAAGCTGCGTGAAACCATCAAAATAGCCCTTCACAATGATTCAGGGCATCTGGGATTCGAGAGGACACTGCAGATGATAAGAGAAAGATTTTACTGGCCAAGAATGTTCCAGGAGATCAAGGCTTGGTGTGAACAGTGTGAAAGGTGCTGCCTTAGGAAAACTCCCACAGCCAACGTCAGGGCCCCCCTTGTCAGTATCCATACCAGTGCCCCTATGGATCTGGTCTGTGTGGACATCTTGATGCTGGAGAAATCCAAGGGTGGTATAGAGAATGTGCTCATTGTTACAGACCACTTTTCTCGCTATGCGCAGGCCTACCCCACCAGGGACCAGAAGGCAGGAACAGTAGCCAGGGTCTTATGGAAGAATTTCTTCTGTCGGTTTGGATTCCCTGCAAGGTTACACGCCGATCAAGGTCGTAATTTTGAAAGCGCAATTGTAAAGGAGTTATGCAAGTGCACTGGGATCACTAAAACCCACACCACGCCCTACCACCCACAGGGCAACGGGACCACTGAAAGATTCAACCGTACCCTGATGAACATGCTGGGAACACTGGAGCCGCGCCTGAAGCCCCGGTGGCATGAGTATGTGGATGCCATGACACATGCATACAACTGCTCGCGACATGACTCTACTGGATACAGCCCTTACTACCTCATGTTCGGCAGGCATCCAAGGCTTCCAGTGGACCTCGTCTTCGGGTCCCCCAAAACGGACCAGCCGAGTGAATACAGCGAATACGTCCAGACCCTGTATGACTCCCTGATGCAGGCCTATGCCCTGGCTAATCAGACATCTCAGCTGGCGAAAGGACAACAGAAAAAGTATTATGACAAAAGAGCTAAGAGTGAAGACTTCAGTCCAGGAGATAGAGTCTTAGTCAAGGTCTGTCATGTGGAGGGGAAGCAGAAGTTGAGAGATCGTTGGGAGGCACGCCCATATGTTGTGGTCAAGAAGCAACCAGGTTTGCCTGTGTATGTGGTGCGGCCAGAGAATGGAGGACCAGAGAGAGTGTTGCATAGAAACCTCTTGACACAGTGTATGTTTCTTCCAGTGGAGCGGGAGGAAGGAGATATCGTAAAAGATGGAGAGTCAGAGGATGAGATAAGTGGGGCAGGAACTGAATGGAAAGGCGAAGAGGTAACAGAGAGCGATGGTATAGAGGAGGCTGTGGACAGAGCCCTGGTTGGAGCAGACGATGAAGAGGGGGAGCAAATAAGCACAGAAGGGGCTGACATGTGGAAAGAAGAAACGGGTGACAGAGAGGGAGTGGTTATGACCGGAAAGGGGACCACCTCCACTCAAGTGCCCATCCCTCTAAGGAGAAACCCAAAAAGAAACCGGCATCCCCCGATTAAACTCTCACTCGAATCCCAAGTTCTGGAGCTGGAGAGTGACCTCCAAAAGATAGAAAGAGGGAGAAAGGTGTGGCTAAAGGCTAAAAATAAAAGGAACTGAAGAACATTCGCAGAGCCATGCTGCATGCACCCTGATAACAGTTAGCTACCACACACACACAATTTACACACACTTTGCACTATACATTTATTGTTTTGATTGTCATAGATCAGACCACGCTTGAGTTTTTGTTAATTTGATGGCTGGGACACCATCACTTAAAGAAGGGGTGGATGTAGGGCAGTGTTCTGGATTGCCCACAAGATGTCGCTATGACACTGTTGTGTTACGGCAGATACAAGTGTGTTTTTCTCTTAGTAATGTTTTTGAGCCTCTTGATGTACCGTAGCGTTGATTTTTCTTCAGTTATTCTTGTCAACGCTACAGGTAAGATGTGTTAATAGTAGCGGAAATTTATATTTAAAGAATCTTTGTTATCACTCTTAGGTTCTGTCTATTTAGATATTTTGTGTTCTAAACTAAAAGCGGAGTAATGTGGGGAGTTAAAATGTTTGTTTTTTGTCTTATCTTTTGAGTTTGATTAATACGGGGTGGTTGATGCTAAGCTAGGTATGATTGTGTAACAACGAGAGGTTGTTGTGAAATTTAATGTGCATCGAATTTACTTTAATGGATAAACTTAAGTTGAGTTATTCTTGTCAACGCTACAGATGCCGTGCTGTGAAATAAACAGGCCAAGCCACGATCCGGAACCCCTCTGTGTCCGCGCCTCTCTCTACCACCACCCACGAACACACACACAGCGCAGAGTAACAGCGGCGGTGCTAGAGGCTAGCGAGCACGCATAGAGCGAGGGGGTTACATATACTTCAAACAATCTGTGAATGACCGACTCAAATATTGCTTTGTGTGCAGTTGGAGAACCGCCATTGGCTGTTGTTTTGCATAATTAATGAGCTAGGTCTGGAAATGTCATTCTGTGACTACTCATTTACAAATATCATTGTGTTTCGAGTTCCGTTTTCAACAAAAGTGTGTACAATAAAAATGCTCTGTTCTGTCTGACTCGTGTTCTCAACGTTAAACGTGAATGTACATTTTCTCACCAACCGTCGTCGGCTGTAGCGTCGCCGATGTGCCGTATAAAAGCAGTCGCGACACCTGCTAGATCTGTTCGGGCCGGGGACCTATCGCCTTGACACCAAGCCAACACGCTACTAGAGTCGCTCGTCAGGGCGCGCTTGGTCTCTGCGCTCGGAAACAACGGGCCGATGCCCGTCGGATCGCCGGCGTGCATCGGCTTTTGTTTCTTTTGTACGTCTACAAGAGACACGGTTTAATGTGAGACTCGCTTTACTTGTGTACACATCCATGTGCATCAGAAGAGATGACCTGCATATGAGATAACTCTCATTTCTAAAGGCATGTTTTTTATTATGTTATCATGTTTTTGTTGTGTTTTATTGTGTTATCTAGCTGTATTTTTGGAGTTACTATGGATTAAACCCCTTAATCCCTTCATAATAATATCTTGTTCAATATGTACACAATATACAGGCTCTCTCTCTCTCTCTCTCTCTCTCTCTCTCTCTCTATATATATATATATATATATATATATATATATATATGTATGTATATTAGTTCAAGAAAGTTACTTCAAGAGTTGGATGGCAAAGTGAGTATGCAGAATAAATCTTTCTTTAAGGCACTCCCTAAGAAACTGTGGTCTGAGATCAGCCTGTGTGCTCGAACCTAAAGAATTAATTAATTCAGCAGCTAAAACCCATTAGGAAACCTTTACAACTGTCAACGGTTATCAAACAACGCCCTCTACTGGCGAAGGGGTGCAAACGTTCAATTGAAAGGAGAAGACAAATCAGATTCTCATTTTCTTTACAGAAGTAAAAGCCAGTATAAAAAGAGTTTAAATGTACTTACTGAATTGATGAATGACACTCCTAAAAGTGCCACACAAACACACATAACCGAATATTGATTAGCGTTGTATGAACAACAGACTGTAATAAATATGAATAAGAGACTGTAATAAATATGATTTTAATTTTTAATAATAAATAATTGTTAGGAACGATCGAAGAAGTGATGACGACGTCTAGTGGTAGAGGTCATCTTGTGGTAAAAGCCATGCGTTTATCAAAAAGAAGATATCTCATGACAATTTCACATCACCCCCCAAGCGTTGCATTTGCGAACGAGCATAAACGAGTATATACTGTAGCTCCGAAACAGGATTGGTAATATCATGCAACGTTGTTTTCCTTACACTAGATGTCCTAAAAGCCCCGTTTCACATCGAACAGAGAGTTTGCTTTTTCAAATGTGTACATCAAGTCCCGTTGATTTCATTGATTAGGTGGTGAAAAGAATGACGACACGATATAAGCAAAAGCTCTTTATTTGGAGGCAAACAATCTGTGAATGACCGATTCAAATATTGCTTGGAGAACCGCCATTGGCTGTTGTTTTGCATAATTAATGAGCTAGGTCTGGAAATGTCATTCTGTGACTACTCGTTTATAAATATCATTGTGTTTCGAGTTCCGTTTTCAACAAAAGTGTGTACAATAAAAACGCTCTGTCTGACTCGTGTTCTTAACGTTAAACGTGAATGTAAATTTCCTCACCAACCGTCGTCGGTTGGAGCGTCGCCGATATGCCGTATAAAACCAGTCGCGACACCAGCAAGTTGCCACGGTGATCTATCGCCTTGGCCCAAGCCAACATGCTACTAGAGTCGCTCGTCAGGGCGCGCTGGGTCTCTGCGCTCGGACAACGGGCTGATGCCGTCGGCGAGCATCAGCTTTTGTTTCTTTTGTACGTCTACAAGAGACACACGTTAATGTGAGAGCTTTACTACACATCCATGTGCATCAGAAGAGATGACCTGCATATGCGACGCTACACCAACCGCAGGAAGTGAACCCGTCCCACCGGAAGTGCTCGAATCCCTGCCGGAAATATATTTATATATATATATCTTTTTTTTATTAAATGCTTGTAGAAGATAACAAAAAACAAACATTTACAACAACCATTATCATTGTCAATACAAGCTCCAGATTCCCTCAGTCCAGACTAAATTCCTTCAGTCTTCCAATCCAGATTAGGTGCAAAGTCCTTAAACACAGTCACTGTTCTTGTAGCTTTTAAGTTTTTAGAGAACTCAACAGGCTACTCAAAGTACATTTTCAACTCGCATTTAAACCTCAAAAAAAGAGGAGTGCATTTAGACAATTTAGATTTGTGAATGTGAAATTTAGCTAACAGAAAAATAAGGTTTATAAAATAAATATCACTTTTCTTTTCACATTCATGAAAACCAAAAATTACATTTAATGTATGTAAAATCAACATTAGGATTTACATAACAATTGATAAAATCACAAATGTCACACCAAAATGTAACTGTGAAAGAGCAGTTCCAAAATAAATGTAAAGTGGTCTCAGGTTTTTCTGAACAGAAAGAACAGAGTTGTATCAATGCCATTCTTAAGTCTTTTGAGAAAGCATTTAGACCTGTGTAAAACCTGTGAATTCATTTAAAGGTGATTTCTCTCGTTTTATTACTATCCCTGGCTGAAATATTAACGTTACTTTTACAAATAAGAGCATCTGGTTGACTTCATGAGGATTGAGGAGTAGACCCCTGCTAATAACATTTCCTTCTCATTTCATGATTTTTTCTCTCTTCTTCAAAACACATCACTTATTTGTATTGCTACTTCATTTATTTTCTTCTCGTGCCTTGCTTCATGCCTGTTTACTTGCATCAATCAGTGCCATTATAAAGTAGCCTATATGAAGACTTTGGTTCCAAAATGAGATAACTCCGTTCATAAAACATTTCTAAAGGCATGTTTTTTATTACGTTATCACGTTTTTGTTGTGTTTTATTGTGTTATCTAGCTTTATTTTTGGAGTTACTATTGCTTAAATCCCTCAATCCCTTCATAATAATATCTTGTTCAATATGTACATGATATACAGGCTAAATATATATATATATATATATATATATATATATATATATACATATGTATGTATATTAGTTCAAGAAAGTTATTTCAAGAGTTGGATGGCAAAGTGAGTATGCAGAATAAATCTTTCTTTAAGGCACTCCCTAAGAAACTGTGGTCTGAGATCAGCCTGTGTGCTCGAACCTAAAGAATTAATTCATTCAGCAGCTAAAACCCATTAGGAAACCTTTACAACTGTCAACGGTTATCAAACAACGCCCTCTACTGGCGAAGGGGTGCAAACGTTCAATTGAAAGGAGAAGACAAATCAGATTCTCATTTTCTTTACAGAAGTAAAAGCCAGTATAAAAAGAGTTTAAAAGTACTTACTGAATTGATGAATGACACTCCTAAAAGTGCCACACAAACACACATAACCGAATATTGATTAGCGTTGTATGAACAACAGACTGTAATAAATATGAATAAGAGACTGTAATAAATATGATTTTAATTTTTATTAATAAATAATTGTTAGGAACGATCGAAGAAGTGATGACGACGTCTAGTGGTAGAGGTCATCTTGTGGTAAAAGCCATACGTTTATCAAAAAGAAGATATCTCATGACAATTTCACATCACCCCCCAAGCGTTGCATTTGCGAAAGAGCATAAACGAGTATATACTGTAGCTCCGAAACAGGATTGGTAATATCATGCAACGTTGTTTTCCTTACACTAGATGTCCTAAAAGCCCCGTTTCACATCGAACAGAGAGTTTGCTTTTACAAATGTGTACATTAAGTCCCGTTGATTTCATTGATTAGGTGGTGAAAAGAATGACGACACGATATAAGCAAAAGCTCTTTATTTGGAGGCAAACAATCTGTGAATGACCGATTCAAATATTGCTTGGAGCACCGCCATTGGCTGTTGTTTTGCATAATTAATGAGCTAGGTCTGGAAATGTCATTCTGTGACTACTCGTTTATAAATATCATTGTGTTTCGAGTTCCGTGTTCAACAAAAGTGTGTACAATAAAAACGCTCTGTCTGACTCGTGTTCTCAACGTTAAACGTGAATGTAAATTTCATCACCAACCGTCGTCGGTTGGAGCGTCGCCAGTATGCCGTATAAAATCAGTCGCGACACCAGCTGGTTGCCACGGTGATCTATCGCCTTGCCCAAGCCAACATGCTACTAGAGTCGCTCGTCAGGGCGCGCTGGGTCTCTGCGCTCGGACAACGGGCTGATGCCGTCGGCGAGCATCAGCTTTTGTTTCTTTTGTACGTCTACAAGAGACACACGTTAATGTGAGAGCTTTACTACACATCCATGTGCATCAGAAGAGATGACCTGCATATGCGACACCACACCGACGGCAGGAAGTGAACCCGTCCCACCGGAAGTGCTCCTAAAATCAACATTAGGATTTACATAACAATTGATAAAATCACAAATGTCACACCAAAATGTAACTGTGAAAGAGCAGTTCCAAAATAAATGTAAAGTGGACTCAGGTTTTTCTGAACAGAAAGAACAGAGGGTATCAATGCCATTCTTAAGTCTTTTGAGAAAGCATTTAGACCTGTGTAAAACCTGTGAATTAATTTAAAGGTGATTTCTCTCGCTTTTTTACTATCACTGGCTGAAATATTAATGTTACTTTTAGAAATAAAAGAATCAGGTTGACTTCATGAGGATTGAGGAGTAGACCCCTGCCAATAACATTTCCTTCTCATTTCATGATTTTTTCTCTCTTCTTCAAAACACATCACTTATTTGTATTGCTACTTCATTTATTTTCTTCTCGTGCCTTGCTTCATGCCTGTTTACTTGCATCAATCAGTGCCATTATAAAGTAGCCTATATGAAGACTTTGGTTCCAAAATGAGATAACTCCGTTCATAAAACATTTCTAAAGGCATGTTTTTTATTACGTTATCACGTTTTTGTTGTGTTTTATTGTGTTATCTAGCTTTATTTTTGGAGTTACTATTGCTTAAATCCCTCAATCCCTTCATAATAATATCTTGTTCAATATGTACACGATATACAGGCTAAATATATATATATACATATGTATATATATATATATATATATATATATATATATATATATATACATATGTATGTATATTAGTTCAAGAAAGTTATTTCAAGAGTTGGATGGCAAAGTGAGTATGCAGAATAAATCTTTCTTTAAGGCACTCCCTAAGAAACTGTGGTCTGAGATCAGCCTGTGTGCTCGAACCTAAAGAATTAATTCATTCAGCAGCTAAAACCCATTAGGAAACCTTTACAACTGTCAACGGTTATCAAACAACGCCCTCTACTGGCGAAGGGGTGCAAACGTTCAATTGAAAGGAGAAGACAAATCAGATTCTCATTTTCTTTACAGAAGTAAAAGCCAGTATAAAAAGAGTTTAAAAGTACTTACTGAATTGATGAATGACACTCCTAAAAGTGCCACACAAACACACATAACCGAATATTGATTAGCGTTGTATGAACAACAGACTGTAATAAATATGAATAAGAGACTGTAATAAATATGATTTTAATTTTTATTAATAAATAATTGTTAGGAACGATCGAAGAAGTGATGACGACGTCTAGTGGTAGAGGTCATCTTGTGGTAAAAGCCATGCGTTTATCAAAAAGAAGATATCTCATGACAATTTCACATCACCCCCCAAGCGTTGCATTTGCGAAAGAGCATAAACGAGTATATACTGTAGCTCCGAAACAGGATTGGTAATATCATGCAACGTTGTTTTCCTTACACTAGATGTCCTAAAAGCCCCGTTTCACATCGAACAGAGAGTTTGCTTTTACAAATGTGTACATCAAGTCCCGTTGATTTCATTGATTAGGTGGTGAAAAGAATGACGACACGATATAAGCAAAAGCTCTTTATTTGGAGGCAAACAATCTGTGAATGACCGATTCAAATATTGCTTGGAGCACCGCCATTGGCTGTTGTTTTGCATAATTAATGAGCTAGGTCTGGAAATGTCATTCTGTGACTACTCGTTTATAAATATCATTGTGTTTCGAGTTCCGTTTTCAACAAAAGTGTGTACAATAAAAACGCTCTGTCTGACTCGTGTTCTCAACGTTAAACGTGAATGTAAATTTCATCACCAACCGTCGTCGGTTGGAGCGTCACCAGTATGCCGTATAAAAGCAGTCGCGACACCAGCTGGTTGCCACGGTGATCTATCGCCTTGCCCAAGCCAACATGCTACTAGAGTCGCTCGTCAGGGCGCGCTGGGTCTCTGCGCTCGGACAACGGGCTGATGCCGTCGGCGAGCATCAGCTTTTGTTTCTTTTGTACGTCTACAAGAGACACACGTTAATGTGAGAGCTTTACTTGTGTACACATCCATGTGCATCAGAAGAGATGACCTGCATATGCGACACCACACCGACGGCAGGAAGTGAACCCGTCCCACCGGAAGTGCTCCTAAAATCAACATTAGGATTTACATAACAATTGATAAAATCACAAATGTCACACCAAAATGTAACTGTGAAAGAGCAGTTCCAAAATAAATGTAAAGTGGTCTCAGGTTTTTCTGAACAGAAAGAACAGAGGGTATCAATGCCATTCTTAAGTCTTTTGAGAAAGCATTTAGACCTGTGTAAAACCTGTGAATTCATTTAAAGGTGATTTCTCTCGCTTTTTTACTATCACTGGCTGAAATATTAATGTTACTTTTAGAAATAAGAGAATCAGGTTGACTTCATGAGGATTGAGGAGTAGACCCCTGCTAATAACATTTCCTTCTCATTTCATGATTTTTTCTCTCTTCTTCAAAACACATCACTTATTTGTATTGCTACTTCATTTATTTTCTTCTCGTGCCTTGCTTCATGCCTGTTTACTTGCATCAATCAGTGCCATTATAAAGTAGCCTAATGAAGACTTTGGTTCCAAAATGAGATAACTCCGTTCATAAAACATTTCTAAAGGCATGTTTTTTATTACGTTATCACGTTTTTGTTGTGTTTTATTGTGTTATCTAGCTTTATTTTTGGAGTTACTATTGCTTAAATCCCTCAATCCCTTCATAATAATATCTTGTTCAATATGTACACGATATACAGGCTAATATATATATATATATATATATATATATATATATATATATATATTATATATATATATATATATATATATATATACATATGTATGTATATTAGTTCAAGAAAGTTACTTCAAGAGTTGGATGGCAAAGTGAGTATGCAGAATAAATCTTTCTTTAAGGCACTCCCTAAGAAACTGTGGTCTGAGATCAGCCTGTGTGCTCGAACCTAAAGAATTAATTCATTCAGCAGCTAAAACCCATTAGGAAACCTTTACAACTGTCAACGGTTATCAAACAACGCCCTCTACTGGCGAAGGGGTGCAAACGTTCAATTGAAAGGAGAAGACAAATCAGATTCTCATTTTCTTTACAGAAGTAAAAGCCAGTATAAAAAGAGTTTAAAAGTACTTACTGAATTCATGAATGACACTCCTAAAAGTGCCACACAAACACACATAACCGAATATTGATTAGCGTTGTATGAACAACAGACTGTAATAAATATGATTAAGAGACTGTAATAAATATGATTTTAATTTTTATTAATAAATAATTGTTAGGAACGATCGAAGAAGTGATGACGACCTCTAGTGGTAGAGGTCATCTTGTGGTAAAAGCCATGCGTTTATCAAAAAGAAGTGATCTCATGACAATTTCACATCACCCCCCAAGCGTTGCATTTGCGAAAGAGCATAAACGAGTATATACTGTAGCTCCGAAACAGGATTGGTAATATCATGCAACGTTGTTTTCCTTACACTAGATGTCCTAAAAGCCCCGTTTCACATCGAACAGAGAGTTTGCTTTTTCAAATGTGTACATCAAGTCCCGTTGATTTCATTGATTAGGTGGTGAAAAGAATGACGACATGATATAAGCAAAAGCTCTTTATTTGGAGGCAAACAATCTGTGAATGACCGATTCAAATATTGCTTGGAGAACCGCCATTGGCTGTTGTTTTGCATAATTAATGAGCTAGGTCTGGAAATGTCATTCTGTGACTACTCGTTTATAAATATCATTGTGTTTCGAGTTCCGTTTTCAACAAAAGTGTGTACAATAAAAACGCTCTGTCTGACTCGTGTTCTCAACGTTAAACGTGAATGTAAATTTCATCACCAACCGTCGTCGGTTGGAGCGTCGCCAGTATGCCGTATAAAACCAGTCGCGACACCAGCAAGTTGCCACGGTGATCTATCGCCTTGGCCCAAGCCAACATGCTACTAGAGTCGCTCGTCAGGGCGCGCTGGGTCTCTGCGCTCGGACAACGGGCTGATGCCGTCGGCGAGCATCGGCTTTTGTTTCTTTTGTACGTCTACAAGAGACACACGTTAATGTGAGAGCTTTACTACACATCCATGTGCATCAGAAGAGATGACCTGCATATGTAGTACTCCTGCTATCACACGACAGAAAGTCTAAAGCCTTCAATAGTCGTAGATCAAACCAGACGAATCTGGTGCCAATTGCACGTCAAACCAAGATTGCTATGGGGGCAAAAAGCAAGACCGTTAAGTTAGCACTTTTAAACATCTGCTCACTTAAAAACAAATCACTTCTAGTCAACGACTTAATAACCACATACAACCTGGATTTTATGTTTCTAAATGAAACCTGGCTAGAAGACAGCTGCAGTGCAACAGTCCTAAATGAAGCATCCCCTCCTAACTTTACTTTTATAAGTGTCTGCAGATCAGTTAGGAGAGGTGGGGGAGTAGCTGCTCTTTTTAAAGATGTCTATCAATGTAAGCAAATATCATTTGGAAATTACACGTCTTTTGAATATCTGGGTATTGTGTTAAAAGGTGCTCCTCGCATTTTACTAATCACTATTTACAGGCCTCCTAAATACTCTTCATCCTTTGCTGAGGACTTTACAGAACTGTTATCAACAATTTCCTCAGAGTTTGACTGTTTCTCTATTGCCGGAGATTTTAACATTCACGTAGATAATGCAGAAAACAATATGGCAAAAGAAATCAAAACTGTTTTAAAAACATTTGACCTGACTCAGCATGTACATGGACCCACACACAATCGTGGACACACTCTAGATTTACTTATCAGTAAGGGTCTAAACATTTCATCTATTGTTATTAAGGATGTAGCACTATCTGATCATTTCTGTATTTTCTTTGATGTATTGATCTCCCCTGCCATTGAAGTTAGATCTGTGTCTGTCAAGAAGAGATGCTTAAATGAGAACACTAGTGTACTATTTATGAAGGCCATATCCTTAACACCAAGCATATCTTCTGACTCTGTTGATTCTCTCCTTGATTCTTTTAACTCGAAGGTTAAAAGTGTAATTGATGATATTGCCCCTGTGAAAATCAGGAAGAGTGGTAGACAAAAAGCACCTTGGAGAAACTCAACAGCGGTGCAAAATATGAAAAGACAATGCAGAAAAGCAGAGCGCTTGTGGCGGAAGACAAAACTTGTAGTCCATTGTAACATCTACAAAGACACCATCCATGCTTTCAATATGGAACTAGGCAAAGCTAGGCAGACTTTCTTCTCAAATATTATAAATAGCAACTTAAACAACACCCGGACTCTTTTCGCTACTGTAGACAGACTGACAAACCCCCCAAGCCAGATTCCCAGTGAAATGCTCTCAGACAGCAAGTGCAGTGAGTTTGCTTCTTTCTTCTCTGATAAAATCAATAATATTAGAAAGGTGATCAGCACATCCTTGAGTAGCGCTGGGGTCAGGCAGATCACACCACAACCTGAGAAAGTAGTTACAATGTCTGATTTTGAAGAAATTGATGGCAAAAATTTGGAAGAAACCGTTCAACACCTTAAAACATCAACCTGCGCCCTTGACGCACTTCCCACATCTTTTTTCAAAAGTGTGTTAAACTGTTTAGAAGCAGATCTCCTAGATGTGGTAAATGCCTCACTTCTCTCTGGAAGTTTCCCAAACTCCCTGAAAACTGCTGTTGTCAAACCCCTCCTGAAAAAGAGCAATCTGGATAAGACCATATTAAACAACTATAGACCGATCTCAAATCTTCCCTTCATAGGTAAGATCATTGAAAAAGTTGTCTTCAACCAGCTGAACAAATTCTTAAGCTCAAACGGATACTTTGACAATTTTCAATCTGGGTTCCGCCCACATCACAGCACAGAGACAGCACTCATTAAGATAGTAAACGACATTCGCTTAAGTACTGATTCAGGCAAATTATCCGTGCTGGTCCTACTCGACCTCAGTGCTGCATTTGACACGGTCGATCACAACATACTTATAGACAGGCTGGAAAACTGGGTGGGGCTTTCTGGGATAGTCCTAAAATGGTTCAGGTCATACCTAGAAGCAAGAGGTTATTATGTGAGTATAGGTGACCATAAGTCTGAGTGGACATCCATGACATGCGGAGTCCCCCAAGGCTCAATTCTTGCGCCTCTCCTATTCAACCTGTACATGCTCCCAATGAGCCAAATAATGAGAAATAACCAAATTGCTTACCACAGCTATGCAGACGACACACAGATATACTTAGCCCTATCGCCTAACGATTACAGCCCCATTGACTCCTTGCTCAAATGCATTGATGAAATAAATAGTTGGATGTGCCAAAACTTTCTTCAGTTAAACAAAGACAAAACTGAAGTCATTGCGTTTGGAAATAAAGATGAAGTTCTCAAGGTGAACGCGTACCTTCACTCTAAAGGTCAAACAACAAAAAATCAAGTCAGGAATCTCGGTGTGTCTCTAGAGTCAGACCTTAGCTTCAGTAGTCATGTCAAAGCAATAACTAAATCAGCATACTATCATCTGAAAAATATTGCAAGAATTAGATGCTTTGTTTCTAGTCAAGACTTAGAGAAACTAGTGCATGCTTTCATCACCAGCAGGGTGGATTATTGTAATGGGCTCCTTACTGGCCTTCCCAAAAAGACCATAAGACAGATGCAGCTCATACAGAACGCTGCGGCAAGGATTCTGAGCAGAACCAGAAAATATGATCATATCACACCAGTCCTCAGGTCTTTACACTGGCTACCAGTTACATATAGGATAGATTTTAAAGTTTTACTACTGGTATATAAATCGTTCAATGGCCTAGGACCTCAATACATTGCAGATATGCTCATTGAATACAGACCCAAAAGAACACTCAGGTCATTAGGATCGCATCAGCTAGAAATACCAAGGGTTCTCTCTAAGCAAGGAGAGTCTGCATTTAGCTATTATGCGAGCCGCAGCTGGAACCAGCTTCCAGAAGAGATCAGATGTGCTCCTACAGTAGTCACATTCAAATCCAGACTCAAAACACATCTGTTTAACTTTGCATTTGATTAATGTGCCACTGTGCCTCTGACCGTCCGACTGTTTGCGCTGTACTTTATTTTATTGATTATCTAATCTAAACTATATTTTATTTTATTTTATTAACTGGTTAATTTTTATTTTTCTTATTTCTTCTAAACTATGTTATTTTATTTTTTTATTCTTAACTGGTTACTTTTATTTTTCTTATTTCTTAACTGTTTTATCAAATGGATATTTTTAATTTCTTCTATGTAAAGCACTTTGAATTGCCATTGTGTATGAAATGTGCTATACAAATAAACTTGCCTTGCCTTGCCTCCTGCAATGAGGAGAAGATTATATAAAAGAACAAGACGGACGCGTTGCTTCCTTATCAGTGTTCTTCCTGGAAAATGTTTAATGTAATGACATTGAATATATTTAAAATGTAAAAGAACAGCATGAATGATTCAAACATATGTTTACCCAACATAGAGAAATGATCAGTGACGTAACATCCACTCTGATAATAGCATTCAGTACTCATAGATCGTTAACGTCAATCACGCTTAGATAACAATTCATAACAGAGAGAAAATAACGCTTAACATTTACAACACAAGATTACATTCACTTTCACAAACATACTTAAACTCTTGTGGAGTAGCACCATTGCGATACAAACGCACGTGCTAACCATGCTCTCTTTTATACATCGTTCATTAAAATAAAAATAAGAGATTAATGACTTAATAAACACCGTTACATCGCTATGTATATGTCACACATAAAATTTACAATTACCTGCAATGAGGAGAAGATTATATAAAAGAACAAGACGGACGCGTTGCTTCCTTATCAGTGTTCTTACTGGAAATGAAGCGCGTCGCGACGTTCTTCCCCATTACGTGCAGTGACGTCATCGCGCAGGTACGCAACTTTCTACGCAAAATACTCAAATAAATATATAACAACATTATTTTAACGAACTACATGAACTTAAATTGACAGTCAACTCTCAGTATACCACACTCTCCCCCACGAGATAAGATGTCGCCCCGACATCTAAACACAAAGTCCAAAGCATCAACACTTTGTTTATCTCTCTCTTTATGGCACGTTACACTTATACAACAGTAGAAGGCCACATGAAGTGGTAAATTTCCGTGCATAGTTACATCTTTACTTGTCTAGACATAAAAATGGATTAAACACCCAACAATAGAACAAAGCTGTAATAATACTGCAACAATGACACATCACCGAAAATATTTTGTTTTGTTCGCTAGCTAGTTATTTACAATTGACTTATGGTCACAAACATTTCCTTAACATACGTTACTCCGTAGAAATGTACACAATGTTTCTTAAGAGTACCAAGTCTATTTCAGTGTCAAACCACCAAGAAAAAACCCTCGGATCCAGGCTGATGCACAACTCGAGGGGACACTCTCTCTATACATATATAAAAAAAATAACAATTAAAGAGTTCAAAGTCCGTAGAACAATGTCGTGAAGGCACATAGTTCCAAAGTTTTTGTTCCTGTTCCATTTAAAGAACTCTTTGGGATATGTTTATAACAGTTCCTGTAGGTAGGTAGTACATGAGAGTACGGGCAAATGCTAAAGAGATCTCAACAATTGTTAGTAAACAGTCCCATGGAATTTTAAATTGTAACAATGTAGCATTCTCAACAGTTACTTATCACCAACAATAGTTGCTTTGGGAAACAATTGCTTGTCTATTTCCTCTAAGTGTGAGAAGTTTATAGTTCTTGCAGTATGCACTTACTAAGAAACAACAAACAGTCCCTGTGTAATGGTTTTAAGGCATTGAGATGGCAGTTCACACTGTACACAGGCCATAGAATGGCTATTCAGGGATGAAGTTCAAGGAAACTACAGTTCATTATTAGTAAGACACATGTTGCTGAGTATAATGAGGTGGCATTGGTAGCCAGGGGTTTAAAGCTGTTGCACCAGTGGCAATTACTTGAGGATAGTATGGACTACCCATTATTTGCACATTGTAACATGATGGAGTCCCAAAATGATCATAGGTAAATCTTTTTGGGGGCCGTCGTTTCCTCATGACAAGCTGGGACTCATTTATTCGCTCTGGTCTTAGATTTCTGAATTCAGGTGTCTCGGCTACTTCTCCAACAGGTAAATCTCGGTCTACTTGTTCAGCAATCTGTTTGTGTGCCTGAGGTTCTTGTCTCGGTTCAGATATGGCGGTAGGTTCTGGTTGTCCCATCTCTAACTCTCTCACGTGCGACTGGGGCATTGGCTCTATCAACTCAGGAAGACTGGAATCATCCTCGCAGGGTACTGACTGAGGTGGTAACATCTCTTTCTTTCTCAGATGATCACTGCTTCCCCTTCTCATTTGACTAGGTCCTACACGAAGGTGATATTCCTCTTCCTCACTCTCACTTTCTGAATGTTTTTCTCTCTCCCCAGGAGGCTGGGCTCGTCCTTTCATCTGTTGGTGCTTTGGTTTTGATGTGGGGGTATGTTTTGGTGCAGTTTCAAAGGGTAAGTGATCACAGGGAAGGAGAAGGTTGTGGTGCAACACTCTTGAGCGACCTCTACTCTGTTCAGGTTTCACTTCGTAGACTGGTATATCATCAGCAACCTGACGTATGATGACATGAACTTCGTTCTCCCAATAACTTCGAAGTTTTCCTGTACCGCCTCGCGGGGTCAGATTTTTCACCAGGACCCTGCTCCCTGGAGTTAGATTTGTATACCTCACTTTGAGATCGTAATTCCTCTTGTTTCGGTCAGCACACCTTTTAGCATGTTCTCTTGCAATCTCACACGCTTCTTGCATCCCCTCGGTCCACCGTTTCACGTACTCACTGTGGCTCACAGAGCTGGGGTTCGAGTCGAGTCCGAAAGCAGCATCGATGGGAAGCCTTGGAGAGCGACCAAAAAGAAGCTGGAATGGTGAAAAGCCAGTAACTTCACATTTGGTGCAATTGTACGCAAATATTAATTTGTTGAGTGACTGCTTCCAATTGGATTTTTGTCTTTCGGTGAGGGTTTTCATCATTTGCAGTAAAGTTCGATTAAATCTTTCCACCTGCCCATTCCCTTGTGGATGGTAGGGGGTGGTCCTGGAGCCGGCGAAGCCACTGTACTTGCTGAGTTGAGTGAACAGCTGATTTTCGAACTCTCCCCCTTGATCATGGTGAATTCGGGTGGGAAACCCAAACTTGAGGGCAAAATCATTGAACAACTGGTCGGCCACTGTCTTTCCTGACTTTGAGGTGGTGGCATAGGCCTGTGCAAATCGAGTAAAATGGTCAATGATTATCAAAATGTACTCATAACCACCCTTACATTTGTCCACATGGAGGAAGTCAATAGATACCAGTTCAAACGGATGGGTCGTTGTTATACTTTTGAGTGGTGCCCTCGTTTCCCGACAGGGCTTTTTCTGTTTTATGCAGGAACAGGTTCTCAGGACATAATGTTCGATGTCTTTTTGCATGTGGGGCCAGAAAAAACGATCTCTGATGAGATTGTTGGTGCGGTCCAGACCCTGGTGGCCCATTTCATCGTGCAGTTCTCGTAAGACAGTTGTTTTGAGTGAGGTTGGTAAAACCAGCTGTGTCCTCTGAGACGTTTTACGAAATAGAACTCCATCCTCATCCAATTTCAATTTGTCCCATTCTCTTAGGAGGCCTTTCAACTGTGATTTTGGTGAATTCCATCTCTGGGGAGGCCTGGTTCCCGATTGTAAGTGTTTAATGACTACTCCAATATCCTTGTCATTTTCCTGAGCTTGTCTTACTCCCACTCTTGACAGGGGTTGAAGAGTTTTCCCACTTTCCTCCACACTTGCAGAGATATACTGACAGGCTATAGCAGAGGGCACATCCAGATCGTTTTGGACTTCCACTGCCTGGATCAGAGATCCCACACAATCTGATGAAAGCTGCTCAGTGCATTCTCCCATTATTTCCTCCAAATCGGCTGGCATCCTGGAAAGTGAGTCTGCATCAATGTTTTCCTTGCCAGGGCAATAGCGAATTGTAAAGTGAAAATCTGCAAGCTCGGCAACCCATCGGCAGCCAGTGGCATTCAATTTGGCAGATGTCAGAACGTATGTTAACGGATTGTTGTCACTAAATACCGTAAAAGTCGGGGCATAATAGAGGTAGTCTCTGAATTTTTCAGTTACAGCCCATTTGAGGGCAAGAAATTCCAACTTCCCACTGTGTAAATGATAGTTTTTTTCTGCCGCTGTTAAAGTCCGGGAACCGTAGGCTAGAACTCTTAGCTTCCCGTTTTGTTCCTGGTACAGGACCGCTCCCAGACCTTGGTTGGACGCATCTGTGTGAAGTGTGAAAGGCTGGGAGAAATCAGGAAATCCTAACACAGGAGGCTGAACTAAACAATCGATCAGTTCTTCAAGGATCCCTTGATGATTTTCTGTCCATTGGATCAGTTGATTTGATGGCATCACATGAGTCATTCTGCCTGTTTCCCTCTTTCGCTTTCCTTTCCTCTGGTCCCTCTTATTGTCAGTCTTTCCCTTTAGCAGATCGTAAAGGGGGTTGGCAATCCGCGAGAAATCTTTGATATACTGTCTATAATAGCTGAGCAGGCCCAAAATCTTGCGTAAGTCCCCCACAGTGTTCAATTTCTTTTCTTTGAGTGCTGTCACAGCGACTGTGTCTGCCGGGTCCATGCGGCTGCCTTCCGCAGAAACGATCCTCCCCAGATAGCGAACCTTGTTCTTGAAAAGCTCAAATTTTTTTGGCTTTAACTTGACTCCATGGGCTTTCAACCGTTGCAGGACTCTCCTCACCGCTTCCACCTGTTCACAAAAAGACTTAGTAAAGACCAGTATGTCGTCAAGGTAGGGTATACAAATGTCATCCCTTAGTCCTTCCAAACATTCCTCCATAAATCGTTGAAATGCCGCTGGTGCATTCATTAGGCCAAATGGGATGCGGTTCCATTGATACAGGCCCCACGGTGTAGTGAACGCCGTTAGATGTCTACTCTCTGGACACATAAAGCCTTGGTGGTACGCTTTCCCTTGATCTAATAGAGAGAACCAGCTGTTACCTCCCAGGCCATCCAATATATCCTGCACTCTCGGTATAGGCTGGCGATCAGGAACGGTCTTACGGTTCAAGTCCCTATAGTCAATGCACAATCTGAGGCTTCCATCCTTCTTACGGACACACACAATGGGAGACGAGTATGGGGAATGAGACTTTTCCACCCACCCTTGAGCGATCAAATCACGCAGGTAATCCTTCATTTCCTGATATAAAGGCTTAGGAACTGAAGTGTATGTGCGGGTAACCGGTGTGTTGTCATTCAGAGAAATACTCAACTCTAATCCTTGAACACAGCCAATGTCATCATCTGATTTAGAGAAAGCATGGCATTCCTCATGTAACATCTGTTTTACTTGCTGTTGCTGGGACAGAGTCAAATGGCCCACATCGACTGGAGGGTCCCATGAATCCTTATCCCCATCCACGTCCGTGGTTTCTGGTGGGGACTGCGTGACAGAGGCAGAGGTGGTACTTTGTGGGGTTGGCAAAATAGACTTGACTGACTGTACTGTCCCCAGCTCTGTCCTCCCCATAAGCGTGATGTCATGATCTGTTCCATTCTGTACACTGATGGTAATCTGTGGGCAAGCACCCTCTTTTAGCATAAATAGTGTATCAAACAGTTCAAGGCCGTCAGGGTGTTGGGGATTAACATGTGGTTCAAACAGCAGCACAGTATCTTGTTTCACTAGTGGCCCCCTTACCTGACACTGAATCTGCATCACAGTTTGCTTTGGTACATTCACCCGCCCCTTTACTGTTCTAACCACATACACACCAGGGTCATCTGCTGATACTAGATTGATGAAGGTGTGTACTTTATTTTTCTTGAGGCCCGGGAAAGCATTCCGAACAGTGTTGTACATATTTCCATCAGTCGCATTATGAGATCCATCCGAATCGCACTTCCGTATTAGTTGCTCGATTACATTGTACCCTATGATTGGCCTAGACAACTCTTGGTTCTTCAAGACAAGCACAGGAATGATTAACTCTCTCCCCTTTGCTACAGGGGATGTCAACTTGAAAGTAATTTCCACCCAGCCACTGTATGGTATGTTTGTTCCATTTGCCGCCACCAACTGCAGATTATCTGGAGCGCCTGCTGCCTCGGAAATGTTTTTAAGAGTCACATCAGGCGCGTACTTTGTTTTCCACAGTTCATCTATAATAGATACTTGGGAACCTGTATCCCATAATGCTTCTGTCCTCTGTCCCTGCAGATAACAGGTCACTAGACATTGTTTGCCTACTAGAGACGTGACAGCAGAATGACAATTAACGTTACAAGAACTAGGTAAAATACTGTTAAGTGACTGGGGCTCAAGATCACGCTGTACCTGCTGATTTGGGCCACTTCCTTGTTCTTGGGACCTTTTCACTGTTTGGGTCACACCCTGTCCCTCGGGGGTAACCCACTCCTGTTTAACGCCGCTCCTGACTGGGGTCTGACACTCTTGCTCTTACAGCCAGCTGAGAAATGCTCGCTGCTGCCACACAAGTAACAGTGAGTACATGGTTCCATGGTTTTGCATTGCTGGCAATGGAAACATTGTCTCGCTCGTGGATGGCGAGGTGGTCGGTACTGATGAGGGTATGGTTGTGGCGGCACCACATACTGCTGGCCATAATATGGGGCTGCTCCAACGTTTAGAGGCTGAGTCGCATAAGGTTGTGCATGATGGGTTACATACTGTTGGGGTGACTGCACAGGATGCTCTTGTGTGACAAAAGGGTATTGAACCGGCTTTGTGTGCGGTATATATCGTTCCGATACATGTTTTTGACTTTGGTCAAGCTGGTGTGAAGACGAATATGGACCCGTCCCCTGTTGGCATTTAACTGTCTCTGCTCCCCAGGCCTGACTCTCTCGGATTGGCGTCCATCCAGGGGCCGGTTGGAAACCTTGGGAGCGGCTCTGATGCTGGGGGGCAGCTGTAGCTACTGGTTCCTGGTTATGGACTGCACAGCATCGCTGAGTAACAGGTAAGGGCTTCTGCATTGTTTCTTTAAGTTGCATGACATCCTCACTTAGACTTTTCAGCTGCGCCATCAGATCAAACTTAGGGTGTTTAGATTGGCATTTTGGTTCAGGGTCATCTAGCTGCACAACATGAACAGTGCCGGTTCGTTCACCTTTCCGTTTGCTTTGCCGTTCCGATTCGTTAGAACAAGCGACATTAAGTTTCTCTAGTAACACTTCGTCGGTTATAGTGGGGATGGACAGATATTGTTAAAAGTCACTTTGGATGCGATCATTATGCAGCCCTGTTAGAACTGTGTGTAAGAACATGTTTTGGACCAGAGCCGGGTCATATTTTAACCCAGAGTCATCTTCTTGAGAGGCGAACAAGATTTTCTGTCTAAGGTCGAGGACGCGGATCAGGAAGCTTTGTGGGGTTCCTTTTGGGCGCTGCGCTTCTGTAGTGAGTTGTTTATATAGTTCAGTTGCATTTTTTTCCTGGTAGTGAGAGCGCAATATGTGTCTTAGCACTGGGAGTGTCAGCCCTGCCTTTCCCTCAAGATAACTTCGCAGCTGAAACCCTGGCGTGATAGCCTTGATGACCGAATCAATTATTTCCTGTTCTGGGTAACCTTTGTTTATTCCACTTTCTATCTGCCGTACCAAACTTGAAAAGGAAAGTCGGTCCTTTTGACCCGGATCACCTATCAGACCTGATATTTTGAAGTCTTTATGCCATACTGAGGTGACCTGTCGCTGTGGTAGATCTACAGAGCTCACTGAGTTACGGTCCTTATGTCCCTGTTGGCCTTCCGTAGTGTGAGGCATGGCATGACTGATATGCATGGTGGAAAACGACTCTGACACATTTTCATTTTCCCTTATTTCCCGCATCATGTTAGCCCCCTCACGAGAAGTATTTTCCTCTCTCGCAAGCCTGTGTTCAGAACTGTCAACATCAGTCCCCGTGAGCAGACTCAATTGTTCATTAATTTCCAGCAGCTCAGCCATCCCACCATCCTCGAGCTCCCCTAACTCAGCTCTTAGCATGTGGTTACTCAGACTGTTTAACAGAGACAAACGAGTTGCATTTGTTTCACCCTCCTTTGTAATGTGAAGAAAGACACAGAGTTCTGTCAGTTTTTCACATGAAAGTTTACATAGTTTCTCCCCGATTTCATCCTGGAGACTTTTAAACGCATCCATTATTAGCAGCCGTGTATGGGTTGTTGAGGGTAGTGTTTACCTCACTGACTCGACGTTGCTACTGCTGGTTATCGCTGAACCTCAGCAAGTGCATTGCTCGACCAGATCACCTCACTACTCGCCCTCGCTGCCTCACACTGCAGTTTCAACGTCACTGTGAACAGGATGGTGTTGCTAGATGGGTTCTACCGGCCAGGGAGTTAATCCACCCAACATTCATCCCAGCGGTGCCTCCAAAATTGTAGTACTCCTGCAATGAGGAGAAGATTATATAAAAGAACAAGACGGACGCGTTGCTTCCTTATCAGTGTTCTTACTGGAAAATGTTTAATGTAATGACATTGAATATATTTAAAATGTAAAAGAACAGCATGAATGATTCAAACATATGTTTACCCAACATAGAGAAATGATCAGTGACGTAACATCCACTCTGATAATAGCATTCAGTACTCATAGATCGTTAACGTCAATCACGCTTAGATAACAATTCAAAACAGAGAGAAAATAACGCTTAACATTTACAACACAAGATTACATTCACTTTCACAAACATACTTAAACTCTTGTGGAGTAGCACCATTGCGATATAAACGCACGTGCTAACCATGCTCTCTTTTATACATCGTTCATTAAAATAAAAATAAGAGATTAATGACTTAATAAACACCGTTACATCGCTATGTATATGTCACACATAAAATTTACAATTACCTGCAATGAGGAGAAGATTATATAAAAGAACAAGACGGACGCGTTGCTTCCTTATCAGTGTTCTTACTGGAAATGAAGCGCGTAGCGACGTTCTTCCCCATTACGTGCAGTGACGTCATCGCGCAGGTACGCAACTTTCTACGCAAAATACTCAAATAAATATATAACAACATCATTTTAACGAACTACATGAACTTAAATTGACAGTCAACTTTAAGTATACCACACATATGCGACGCTTTATTTATATATATATATTTTTTTTTAATTAAATGCTTGTAGAAGATAACAAAAAACAAACATTTACAACAACCATTATCATTGTCAATACAAGCTCCAGATTCCCTCAGTCCAGACTAAATTCCTTCAGTCTTCCAATCCAGATTAGGTGCAAAGTCCTTAAACACAGTCACTGTTCTTGTAGCTTTTAAGTTTTTAGAGAACTCAACAGGCTACTCAAAGTACATTTTCAACTCGCATTTAAACCTCAAAAAAGAGGAGTGCATTTAGACAATTTAGATTTGTGAATGTGAAATTTAGCTAACAGAAAAATAAGGTTTATAAAATAAATATCACTTTTCTTTTCACATTCATGAAAACCAAAAATTACATTTAATGTATCTAAAATCAACATTAGGATTTACATAACAATTGATAAAATCACAAATGTCACACCAAAATGTAACTGTGAAAGAGCAGTTCCAAAATAAATGTAAAGTGGTCTCAGGTTTTTCTGAACAGAAAGAACAGAGTTGTATCAATGCCATTCTTAAGTCTTTTGAGAAAGCATTTAGACCTGTGTAAAACCTGTGAATTCATTTAAAGGTGATTTCTCTCGTTTTATTACTATCACTGGCTGAAATATTAACGTTACTTTTACAAATAAGAGCATCTGGTTGACTTCATGAGGATTGAGGAGTAGACCCCTGCTAATAACATTTCCTTCTCATTTCATGATTTTTTCTCTCTTCTTCAAAACACATCACTTATTTGTATTGCTACTTCATTTATTTTCTTCTCGTGCCTTGCTTCATGCCTGTTTACTTGCATCAATCAGTGCCATTATAAAGTAGCCTATATGAAGACTTTGGTTCCAAAATGAGATAACTCCGTTCATAAAACATTTCTAAAGGCATGTTTTTTACTACGTTATCACGTTTTTGTTGTGTATTATTGTGTTATCTAGCTTTATTTTTGGAGTTACTATTGCTTAAATCCCGGCTGACCCTCTGGCACTGACCCTTTAGAACCCAGTCTATTCCGCCCAAGGCGGCTCGGGGTCCGCTGTGGCCTAGTGGTTAAAGCGCTGGGCTTGTGATCAGAAGGTCGACGATTCAAATCTCAATGCCAGCCAGCACGGGTCATGGATAAAGTGCCCTTGAGCAAGGCACCTTAACCCTGATTGCTCTGCAGTAATGTGCCACAATTACTGCAGAGTAATCCAACGATCTAAACTGCTTATTAAGCAAACAAAGTCATATCATGTCTATATACTTCAAACAATCTGTGAATGACCGACTCAAATATTGCTTTGTGTGCAGTTGGAGAACCGCCATTGGCTGTTGTTTTGCATAATTAATGAGCTAGGTCTGGAAATGTCATTCTGTGACTACTCGTTTACAAATATCATTGTGTTTCGAGTTCCGTTTTCAACAAAAGTGTGTACAATAAAAATGCTCTGTTCTGTCTGACTCGTGTTCTCAACGTTAAACGTGAATGTACATTTTCTCACCAACCGTCGTCGGCTGTAGCGTCGCCGATGTGCCGTATAAAAGCAGTCGTGACACCTGCTAGGTCTGTTCGGGCCGGGGACCTATCGCCTTGACACCAAGCCAACACGCTACTAGAGTCGCTCGTCAGGGCGCGCTTGGTCTCTGCGCTCGGAAACAACGGGCCGATGCCCGTCGGATCGCCGGCGTGCATCGGCTTTTGTTTCTTTTGTACGTCTACAAGAGACACGCGTTAATGTGAGACTCGCTTTACTTGTGTACACATCCATGTGCATCAGAAGAGATGACCTGCATATGAGATAACTCTCATTTCTAAAGGCATGTTTTTTATTATGTTATCATGTTTTTGTTGTGTTTTATTGTGTTATCTAGCTGTATTTTTGGAGTTACTATGGCTTAAATCCCTCAATCCCTTCATAATAATATCTTGTTCAATATGTACACAATATACAGGCTCTCTCTCTCTCTCTCTCTCTCTCTCTCTCTATATATATATATATATATATATATGTATGTATATTAGTTCAAGAAAGTTACTTCAAGAGTTGGATGGCAAAGTGAGTATGCAGAATAAACCTTTCTTTAAGGCACTCCCTAAGAAACTGTGGTCTGAGATCAGCCTGTGTGCTCGAACCTAAAGAATTCAATCATTCAGCAGCTAAAACCCATTAGGAAACCTTTACAACTGTCCACGGTTATCAGACAAAGCCCTCTACTGGCGAAGGGGTGCAAACGTTCAATTGAAAGGAGAAGACAAATCAGATTCTCATTTTCTTCACAGAAGTAAAAGCCAGTATAAAAAGAGTTTAAATGTACTTACTGAATTGATGAATGACACTCCTAAAAGTGCCACACAAACACACATAACCGAATATTGATTAGCGTTGTATGAACAACAGACTGTAATAAATATGATTAAGAGACTGTAATAAATATGATTTTAATTTTTATTAATAAATAATTGTTAGGAACGATCGAAGAAGTGATGACGACCTCTAGTGGTAGAGGTCATCTTGTGGTAAAAAAAGCCCCGTTCCACATCGAACAGAGAGTTTGCTTTTTCAAATGTGTACATCAAGTCCCGTTGTTTTCATTGATTAGGTGGTGAAAAGAATGACGACACGATATAAGCAAAAGCTCTTTATTTGGAGGCAAACAATCTGTGAATGACCGATTCAAATATTGCTTGGAGCACCGCCATTGGCTGTTGTTTTGCATAATTAATGAGCTAGGTCTGGAAATGTCATTCTGTGACTACTCGTTTATAAATATCATTGTGTTTCGAGTTCCGTTTTCAACAAAAGTGTGTACAATAAAAACGCTCTGTCTGACTCGTGTTCTCAACGTTAAACGTGAATGTAAATTTCATCACCAACCGTCGTCGGTTGGAGCGTCGCCAGTATGCCGTATAAAACCAGTCGCGACACCAGCTGGTTGCCACGGTGATCTATCGCCTTGCCCAAGCCAACATGCTACTAGAGTCGCTCGTCAGGGCGCGCTGGGTCTCTGCGCTCGGACAACGGGCTGATGCCGTCGGCGAGCATCAGCTTTTGTTTCTTTTGTACGTCTACAAGAGACACACGTTAATGTGAGAGCTTTACTTGTGTACACATCCATGTGCATCAGAAGAGATGACCTGCATATGCGACACCACACCGACGGCAGGAAGTGAACCCGTCCCACCGGAAGTTCTCCTAAAATCAACATTAGGATTTACATAACAATTGATAAAATCACAAATGTCACACCAAAATGTAACTGTGAAAGAGCAGTTCCAAAATAAATGTAAAGTGGACTCAGGTTTTTCTGAACAGAAAGAACAGAGGGTATCAATGCCATTATTAAGTCTTTTGAGAAAGCATTTAGACCTGTGTAAAACCTGTGAATTCATTTAAAGGTGATTTCTCTCGCTTTTTTACTATCACTGGCTGAAATATTAATGTTACTTTTAGAAATAAGAGAATCAGGTTGACTTCATGAGGATTGAGGAGTAGACCCCTGCCAATAACATTTCCTTCTCATTTCATGATTTTTTCTCTCTTCTTCAAAACACATCACTTATTTGTATTGCTACTTCATTTATTTTCTTCTCGTGCCTTGCTTCATGCCTGTTTACTTGCATCAATCAGTGCCATTATAAAGTAGCCTATATGAAGACTTTGGTTCCAAAATGAGATAACTCCGTTCATAAAACATTTCTAAAGGCATGTTTTTTATTACGTTATCACGTTTTTGTTGTGTTTTATTGTGTTATCTAGCTTTATTTTTGGAGTTACTATTGCTTAAATCCCTCAATCCCTTCATAATAATATCTTGTTCAATATGTACACGATATACAGGCTAAATATATATATACATATACATATGTATGTATATTAGTTCAAGAAAGTTACTTCAAGAGTTGGATGGCAAAGTGAGTATGCAGAATAAATCTTTCTTTAAGGCACTCCCTAAGAAACTGTGGTCTGAGATCAGCCTGTGTGCTCGAACCTAAAGAATTAATTCATTCAGCAGCTAAAACCCATTAGGAAACCTTTACAACTGTCAACGGTTATCAAACAACGCCCTCGACTGGCGAAGGGGTGCAAACGTTCAATTGAAAGGAGAAGACAAATCAGATTCTCATTTTCTTTACAGAAGTAAAAGCCAGTATAAAAAGAGTTTAAAAGTACTTACTGGGTCAGCTGTGGCCTGGTGGTTAGAGAGTTGGGCTTGTGATCAGAAGGTTGCCAGTTCTAATCTCAGTGCCAGCAGGTCATGACTGAAGTGCCCTTGAGCAAGACACCTTACCCCTGATTGCTCTGCAGTAATGTGTCACTGTAAAAAAAAAAACTACTTGTAAGTCGCGTCTGCCAAATGAATAAATGTAAATGTAAATGTACTGAATTGATGAATGACACTCCTAAAAGTGCCACACAAACACACATAACCGAATATTGATTAGCGTTGTATGAACAACAGACTGTAATAAATATGAATAAGAGACTGTAATAAATATGATTTTAATTTTTATTAATAAATAATTGTTAGGAACGATCGAAGAAGTGATGACGACGTCTAGTGGTAGAGGTCATCTTGTGGTAAAAGCCATGCGTTTATCAAAAAGAAGTGATCTCATGACAATTTCACATCACCCCCCAAGCGTTGCATTTGCGAAAGAGCATAAACGAGTATATACTGTAGCTCCGAAACAGGATTGGTAATATCATGCAACGTTGTTTTCCTTACACTAGATGTCCTAAAAGCCCCGTTTCACATCGAACAGAGAGTTTGCTTTTACAAATGTGTACATCAAGTCCCGTTGATTTCATTGATTAGGTGGTGAAAAGAATGACGACACCATATAAGCAAAAGCTCTTTATTTGGAGGCAAACAATCTGTGAATGACCGATTCAAATATTGCTTGGAGAACCGCCATTGGCTGTTGTTTTGCATAATTAATGAGCTAGGTCTGGAAATGTCATTCTGTGACTACTCGTTTATAAATATCATTGTGTTTCGAGTTCCGTTTTCAACAAAAGTGTGTACAATAAAAATGCTCTGTCTGACTCGTGTTCTTAACGTTAAACGTGAATGTAAATTTCCTCACCAACCGTCGTCGGTTGGAGCGTCGCCGATATGCCGTATAAAACCAGTCGCGACACCAGCAAGTTGCCACGGTGATCTATCGCCTTGGCCCAAGCCAACATGCTACTAGAGTCGCTCGTCAGGGCGCGCTGGGTCTCTGCGCTCGGACAACGGGCTGATGCCGTCGGCGAGCATCGGCTTTTGTTTCTTTTGTACGTCTACAAGAGACACACGTTAATGTGAGAGCTTTACTACACATCCATGTGCATCAGAAGAGATGACCTGCATATGCGACGCTACACCAACCGCAGGAAGTGAACCCGTCCCACCGGAAGTGCTCGAATCCCTGCCTGAAATATATTTATATATATATCTTTTTTTTTAATTAAATGCTTGTAGAAGATAACAAAAAACAAACATTTACAACAACCATTATCATTGTCAATACAAGCTCCAGATTCCCTCAGTCCAGACTAAATTCCTTCAGTCTTCCAATCCAGATTAGGTGCAAAGTCCTTAAACACAGTCACTGTTCTTGTAGCTTTTAAGTTTTTAGAGAACTCAACAGGCTACTCAAAGTACATTTTCAACTCGCATTTAAACCTCAAAAAAAGAGGAGTGCATTTAGACAATTTAGATTTGTGAATGTGAAATTTAGCTAACAGAAAAATAAGGTTTATAAAATAAATATCACTTTTCTTTTCACATTCATGAAAACCAAAAATTACATTTAATGTATGTAAAATCAACATTAGGATTTACATAACAATTGATAAAATCACAAATGTCACACCAAAATGTAACTGTGAAAGAGCAGTTCCAAAATAAATGTAAAGTGGTCTCAGGTTTTTCTGAACAGAAAGAACAGAGTTGTATCAATGCCATTCTTAAGTCTTTTGAGAAAGCATTTAGACCTGTGTAAAACCTGTGAATTCATTTAAAGGTGATTTCTCTCGTTTTATTACTATCCCTGGCTGAAATATTAACGTTACTTTTACAAATAAGAGCATCTGGTTGACTTCATGAGGATTGAGGAGTAGACCCCTGCTAATAACATTTCCTTCTCATTTCATGATTTTTTCTCTCTTCTTCAAAACACATCACTTATTTGTATTGCTACTTCATTTATTTTCTTCTCGTGCCTTGCTTCATGCCTGTTTACTTGCATCAATCAGTGCCATTATAAAGTAGCCTATATGAAGACTTTGGTTCCAAAATGAGATAACTCCGTTCATAAAACATTTCTAAAGGCATGTTTTTTATTACGTTATCACGTTTTTGTTGTGTATTATTGTGTTATCTAGCTTTATTTTTGGAGTTACTATTGCTCAAATCCCGGCTGACCCTCTGGCACTGACCCTTTAGAACCCAGTCTATTACGCCCAAGGCGGCTCGGGGTCCGCTGTGGCCTAGTGGTTACAGCGCTGGGCTTGTGTTCAGAAGGTCGACGATTCAAATCTCAATGCCAGCCAGCACGGGTCATGGATGAAGTGCCCTTGAGCTAGGCACCTTAACTGTGTGTTCACATAGAGCGCGAATGAGGCGTCAAAAACGCGCTATTCGCGAGTAGTTTGACGCTTGAACATTTTGTGTTTACTCGCTTCATTCGCGTCATTCGCTTCATTCGCGTCATTCGCGCTATTCGCGCGTGGAAAACGCGTCATTCGCGCTATTCGCGTCATTCGCGAGTGAAATTCGCTTCACGAAAATGTTTTTACAATTCACCGGATTCTCCGACCTCCTCACTCACTTTCTTCCAAGCAAGATCCTTTTTATTCCTATTTTTATGAACACGTATCATATAGCTCCGGGTGTCCACACACTGAGATGAGCGTGTCCTCCATTTTTTATTTCTGCCTCTGCTCGCTACGTTGTCTACGTCACTACTCAAGCAGGCTCCTGATTGGTTAACGCGGCGCGAATTTCCGCCAAAGTTCAGATTTTTCAACTCGCGCGATTCGCGCAATTCGCGTCATTCGCGTCATTCGCGCCATTCGCGTCATTCGCGACGCCTCATTCGCGCTATTCGCGCCGCAAGCGCGTCTATCGCGTCTTTACATTGACTTAACATGTAAATCACTCGCGCTTGACGCCTCATTCGCGTTCGGTGTGAACACACAGTAACCCTGATTGCTCTGCAGTAATGTGCCACAATTACTGCAGAGTAATCCAACGATCTAAACTGCTTATTAAGCAAACAAAGTCATATCATGTCTATATACTTCAAACAATCTGTGAATGACCGACTCAAATATTGCTTTGTGTGCAGTTGGAGAACCGCCATTGGCTGTTGTTTTGCATAATTAATGAGCTAGGTCTGGAAATGTCATTCTGTGACTACTCGTTTACAAATATCATTGTGTTTCGAGTTCCGTTTTCAACAAAAGTGTGTACAATAAAAATGCTCTGTTCTGTCTGACTCGTGTTCTCAACGTTAAACGTGAATGTACATTTTCTCACCAACCGTCGTCGGCTGTAGCGTCGCCGATGTGCCGTATAAAAGCAGTCGCGACACCTGCTAGATGTGTTCGGGCCGGGGACCTATCGCCTTGACACCAAGCCAACACGCTACTAGAGTCGCTCGTCAGGGCGCGCTTGGTCTCTGCGCTCGGAAACAACGGGCCGATGCCCGTCGGATCGCCGGCGTGCATCGGCTTTTGTTTCTTTTGTACGTCTACAAGAGACACGCGTTAATGTGAGACTCGCTTTACTTGTGTACACATCCATGTGCATCAGAAGAGATGACCTGCATATGAGATAACTCTCATTTCTAAAGGCATGTTTTTTATTATGTTATCATGTTTTTGTTGTGTTTTATTGTGTTATCTAGCTGTATTTTTGGAGTTACTATGGCTTAAATCCCTCAATCCCTTCATAATAATATCTTGTTCAATATGTACACGATATACAGGCTAAATATATATATATATATATATATATATATATATATATATATATACATATGTATGTATATTAGTTCAAGAAAGTTATTTCAAGAGTTGGATGGCAAAGTGAGTATGCAGAATAAATCTTTCTTTAAGGCACTCCCTAAGAAACTGTGGTCTGAGATCAGCCTGTGTGCTCGAACCTAAAGAATTAATTCATTCAGCAGCTAAAACCCATTAGGAAACCTTTACAACTGTCAACGGTTATCAAACAACGCCCTCTATTGGCGAAGGGGTGCAAACGTTCAATTGAAAGGAGAAGACAAATCAGATTCTCATTTTCTTTACAGAAGTAAAAGCCAGTATAAAAAGAGTTTAAAAGTACTTACTGAATTGATGAATGACACTCCTAAAAGTGCCACACAAACACACATAACCGAATATTGATTAGCGTTGAATGAACAACAGACTGTAATAAATATGAATAAGAGACTGTAATAAATATGATTTTAATTTTTATTAATAAATAATTGTTAGGAACGATCGAAGAAGTGATGACGACGTCTAGTGGTAGAGGTCATCTTGTGGTAAAAGCCATGCGTTTATCAAAAAGAAGATATCTCATGACAATTTCACATCACCCCCCAAGCGTTGCATTTGCGAAAGAGCATAAACGAGTATATACTGTAGCTCCGAAACAGGATTGGTAATATCATGCAACGTTGTTTTCCTTACACTAGATGTCCTAAAAGCCCCGTTTCACATCGAACAGAGAGTTTGCTTTTTCAAATGTGTACATCAAGTCCCGTTGATTTCATTGATTAGGTGGTGAAAAGAATGACGACACGATATAAGCAAAAGCTCTTTATTTGGAGGCAAACAATCTGTGAATGACCGATTCAAATATTGCTTGGAGCACCGCCATTGGCTGTTGTTTTGCATAATTAATGAGCTAGGTCTGGAAATGTCATTCTGTGACTACTCGTTTATAAATATCATTGTGTTTCGAGTTCCGTTTTCAACAAAAGTGTGTACAATAAAAACGCTCTGTCTGACTCGTGTTATCAACGTTAAACGTGAATGTAAATTTCATCACCAACCGTCGTCGGTTGGAGCGTCGCCAGTATGCCGTATAAAAGCAGTCGCGACACCAGCTGGTTGCCACGGTGATCTATCGCCTTGCCCAAGCCAACATGCTACTAGAGTCGCTCGTCAGGGCGCGCTGGGTCTCTGCGCTCGGACAACGGGCTGATGCCGTCGGCGAGCATCAGCTTTTGTTTCTTTTGTACGTCTACAAGAGACACACGTTAATGTGAGAGCTTTACTTGTGTACACATCCATGTGCATCAGAAGAGATGACCTGCATATGCGACACCACACCGACGGCAGGAAGTGAACCCGTCCCACCGGAAGTGCTCCTAAAATCAACATTAGGATTTACATAACAATTGATAAAATCAAAAATGTCACACCAAAACGTAACTGTGAAAGAGCAGTTCCAAAATAAATGTAAAGTGGTCTCAGGTTTTTCTGAACAGAAAGAACAGAGGGTATCAATGCCATTCTTAAGTCTTTTGAGAAAGCATTTAGACCTGTGTAAAACCTGTGAATTCATTTAAAGGTGATTTCTCTCGCTTTTTTACTATCACTGGCTGAAATATTAATGTTACTTTTAGAAATAAAAGAATCTGGTTGACTTCATGAGGATTGAGGAGTAGACCCCTGCCAATAACATTTCCTTCTCATTTCATGATTTTTTCTCTCTTCTTCAAAACACATCACTTATTTGTATTGCTACTTCATTTATTTTCTTCTCGTGCCTTGCTTCATGCCTGTTTACTTGCATCAATCAGTGCCATTATAAAGTAGCCTATATGAAGACTTTGGTTCCAAAATGAGATAACTCCGTTCATAAAACATTTCTAAAGGCATGTTTTTTATTACGTTATCGCGTTTTTGTTGTGTTTTATTGTGTTATCTAGCTTTATTTTTGGAGTTACTATTGCTTAAATCCCTCAATCCCTTCATAATAATATCTTGTTCAATATGTACACGATATACAGGCTAAATATATATATATATATATATATATATATATATATATATACATATGTATGTATATTAGTTCAAGAAAGTTACTTCAAGAGTTGGATGGCAAAGTGAGTATGCAGAATAAATCTTTCTTTAAGGCACTCCCTAAGAAACTGTGGTCTGAGATCAGCCTGTGTGCTCGAACCTAAAGAATTAATTCATTCAGCAGCTAAAACCCATTAGGAAACCTTTACAACTGTCAACGGTTATCAAACAACGCCCTCTACTGGCGAAGGGGTGCAAACGTTCAATTGAAAGGAGAAGACAAATCAGATTCTCATTTTCTTTACAGAAGTAAAAGCCAGTATAAAAAGAGTTTAAAAGTACTTACTGAATTGATGAATGACACTCCTAAAAGTGCCACACAAACACACATAACCGAATATTGATTAGCGTTGTATGAACAACAGACTGTAATAAATATGAATAAGAGACTGTAATAAATATGATTTTAATTTTTATTAATAAATAATTGTTAGGAACGATCGAAGAAGTGATGACGACGTCTAGTGGTAGAGGTCATCTTGTGGTAAAAGCCATGCGTTTATCAAAAAGAAGATATCTCATGACAATTTCACATCACCCCCCAAGCGTTGCATTTGCGAAAGAGCATAAACGAGTATATACTGTAGCTCCGAAACAGGATTGGTAATATCATGCAACGTTGTTTTCCTTACACTAGATGTCCTAAAAGCCCCGTTTCACATCGAACAGAGAGTTTGCTTTTTCAAATGTGTACATCAAGTCCCGTTGATTTCATTGATTAGGTGGTGAAAAGAATGACGACACGATATAAGCAAAAGCTCTTTATTTGGAGGCAAACAATCTGTGAATGACCGATTCAAATATTGCTTGGAGAACCGCCATTGGCTGTTGTTTTGCATAATTAATGAGCTAGGTCTGGAAATGTCATTCTGTGACTACTCGTTTATAAATATCATTGTGTTTCGAGTTCCGTTTTTAACAAAAGTGTGTACAATAAAAACGCTCTCTCTGACTCGTGTTCTTAACGTTAAACGTGAATATAAATTTCATCACCAACCGTCGTCGGTTGGAGCGTCGCCAGTATGCCGTATAAAAGCAGTCGCGACACCAGCTGGTTGCCATGGTGATCTATCGCCTTGGCCCAAGCCAACATGCTACTAGAGTCGCTCGTCAGGGCGCGCTGGGTCTCTGCGCTCGGACAACGGGCTGATGCCGTCGGCGAGCATCGGCTTTTGTTTCTTTTGTACGTCTACAAGAGACACACGTTAATGTGAGAGCTTTACTACACATCCATGTGCATCAGAAGAGATGACCTGCACATGCGACGCTACACCAACCGCAGGAAGTGAACCCGTCCCACCGGAAGTGCTCGAATCCCTGCCTGAAATATATTTATATATATATCTTTTTTTTTTAATTAAATGCTTGTAGAAAATAACAAAAAACAAACATTTACAACAACCATTATCATTGTCAATACAAGCTCCAGATTCCCTCAGTCCAGACTAAATTCCTTCAGTCTTCCAATCCAGATTAGGTGCAAAGTCCTTAAACACAGTCACTGTTCTTGTAGCTTTTAAGTTTTTAGAGAACTCAACAGGCTACTCAAAGTACATTTTCAACTGGCATTTAAACCTCAAAAAAAGAGGAGTGCATTTAGACAATTTAGATTTGTGAATGTGAAATTTAGCTAACAGAAAAATAAGGTTTATAAAATAAATATCACTTTTCTTTTCACATTCATGAAAACCAAAAATTACATTTAATGTATGTAAAATCAACATTAGGATTTACATAACAATTGATAAAATCACAAATGTCACACCAAAATGTAACTGTGAAAGAGCAGTTCCAAAATAAATGTAAAGTGGACTCAGGTTTTTCTGAACAGAAAGAACAGAGGGTATCAATGCCATTCTTAAGTCTTTTGAGAAAGCATTTAGACCTGTGTAAAACCTGTGAATTCATTTAAAGGTGATTTCTCTCGCTTTTTTACTATCACTGGCTGAAATATTAATGTTACTTTTAGAAATAAGAGAATCAGGTTGACTTCATGAGGATTGAGGAGTAGACCCCTGCCAATAACATTTCCTTCTCATTTCATGATTTTTTCTCTCTTCTTCAAAACACATCACTTATTTGTATTGCTACTTCATTTATTTTCTTCTCGTGCCTTGCTTCATGCCTGTTTACTTGCATCAATCAGTGCCATTATAAAGTAGCCTATATGAAGACTTTGGTTCCAAAATGAGATAACTCCGTTCATAAAACATTTCTAAAGGCATGTTTTTGATTACGTTATCACGTTTTTGTTGTGTTTTATTGTGTTATCTAGCTTTATTTTTGGAGTTACTATTGCTTAAATCCCTCAATCCCTTCATAATAATATCTTGTTCAATATGTACACGATATACAGGCTAAATATATTTATATATATATATATATATACATATGTATGTATATTAGTTCAAGAAAGTTACTTCAAGAGTTGGATGGCAAAGTGAGTATGCAGAATAAATCTTTCTTTAAGGCACTCCCTAAGAAACTGTGGTCTGAGATCAGCCTGTGTGCTCGAACCTAAAGAATTAATTCATTCAGCAGCTAAAACCCATTAGGAAACCTTTACAACTGTCAACGGTTATCAAACAACGCCCTCTACTGGCGAAGGGGTGCAAACGTTCAATTGAAAGGAGAAGACAAATCAGATTCTCATTTTCTTTACAGAAGTAAAAGCCAGTATAAAAAGAGTTTAAATGTACTTACTGAATTGATGAATGACACTCCTAAAAGTGCCACACAAACACACATAACCGAATATAGATTAGCGTTGTATGAACAACAGACTGTAATAAATATGATTAAGAGACTGTAATAAATATGATTTTAATTTTTATTAATAAATAATTGTTAGGAACGATCGAAGAAGTGATGACGACCTCTAGTGGTAGAGGTCATCTTGTGGTAAAAGCCATGCGTTTATCAAAAAGAAGATATCTCATGACAATTTCACATCACCCCCCAAGCGTTGCATTTGCGAAAGAGCATAAACGAGTATATACTGTAGCTCCGAAACAGGATTGGTAATATCATGCAACGTTGTTTTCCTTACACTAGATGTCCTAAAAGCCCCGTTTCACATCGAACAGAGAGTTTGCTTTTACAAATGTGTACATCAAGTCCCGTTGTTTTCATTGATTAGGTGGTGAAAAGAATGACGACACGATATAAGCAAAAGCTCTTTATTTGGAGGCAAACAATCTGTGAACGACCGATTCAAATATTGCTTGGAGCACCGCCATTGGCTGTTGTTTTGCATAATTAATGAGCTAGGTCTGGAAATGTCATTCTGTGACTACTCGTTTATAAATATCATTGTGTTTCGAGTTCCGTTTTCAACAAAAGTGTGTACAATAAAAACGCTCTGTCTGACTCGTGTTCTCAACGTTAAACGTCAATGTAAATTTCATCACCAACCGTCGTCGGTTGGAGCGTCGCCAATATGCCGTATAAAACCAGTCGCGACACCAGCTGGTTGCCACGGTGATCTATCGTCTTGCCCAAGCCAACATGCTACTAGAGTCGCTCGTCAGGGCGCGCTGGGTCTCTGCGCTCGGACAACGGGCTGATGCCGTCGGCGAGCATCAGCTTTTGTTTCTTTTGTACGTCTACAAGAGACACACGTTAATGTGAGAGCTTTACTTGTGTACACATCCATGTGCATCAGAAGAGATGACCTGCATATGCGACACCACACCGACGGCAGGAAGTGAACCCGTCCCACCGGAAGTGCTCCTAAAATCAACATTAGGATTTACATAACAATTGATAAAATCACAAATGTCACACCAAAATGTAACTGTGAAAGAGCAGTTCCAAAATAAATGTAAAGTGGACTCAGGTTTTTCTAACAGAAAGAACAGAGGGTATCAATGCCATTCTTAAGTCTTTTGAGAAAGCATTTAGACCTGTGTAAAACCTGTGAATTCATTTAAAGGTGATTTCTCTCGCTTTTTTACTATCACTGGCTGAAATATTAATGTTACTTTTAGAAATAAGAGAATCAGGTTGACTTCATGAGGATTGAGGAGTAGACCCCTGCCAATAACATTTCCTTCTCATTTCATGATTTTTTCTCTCTTCTTCAAAACAAATCACTTATTTGTATTGCTACTTCATTTATTTTCTTCTCGTGCCTTGCTTCATGCCTGTTTACTTGCATCAATCAGTGCCATTATAAAGTAGCCTATATGAAGACTTTGGTTCCAAAATGAGATAACTCCGTTCATAAAACATTTCTAAAGGCATGTTTTTTATTACGTTATCACGTTTTTGTTGTGTTTTATTGTTATTCTGCCCTCGCATGTACGACGTCTGATTTGTACAGCTAGACAGATAGTTAACAGCAATGAAGAGAAACTCCAGACTTCTTATTGAGGAATGATGTTTTATCTTTTGAACTCTTTTCTTCCTCAGTTTTATTTCTTAGTGTTTTCTCCATTTAAGTCTGTAAGACTGAAATAATAAACAGAAAATAACATTACAAAAGTGTAACATCTGAAGTGTCTCTTACACAATAAACATGAATTACCCAGTAACTCTCTATACAGTATACAGCATTCTCTATATCAACACTTTCACACAATAAACTACAGGTGTCCTTAATGTATAGTAATAAAACAAACATCCGCAATATCACCAAACTACCTGTTAGACTGTTACATGTATAATATATATACGAATCAACAGATGTAAATACATCAACTACTTAATCTAAGGCGAAACGTCGAGGCTCGTTGCTGAGCAGATAAATCAGCGAGTCAGAAAACAAAAAAGCTTCAAACTATAGCATACGCGATGAAACTGAAAGAGTCACGAACGTAATAACACACATTACTTAAAGTAAACATACATCATACAGAAACCATAATTCTGACGAAAAAAGGACTTACAGACAAAGATTTAACCAAACTCTGTGATGACGCAGACACGAGGGTGATTTCCGCACTGTTGCTCGGGCTCGAACGCTTGCCCGTACTAACGGGTCCGACTAGGAAACAAATTAAAACGCCGAAGGGCGGAACACTCCTCGCCTGGTATATTATTATACCAATATCTTAATTACTCAAAGTTTAATCAACAAAAATAATAGAGCAAACAAATACTAAATCAATCACCAGTTGTCATTTATGAGCACTATTATTACGGATCAGAATGTCCATCACTTTATGAGTCCTTAGACATAAGAAAAACAAGTTCTGAGATGGGTCTGGTGTAGATTTTTGTTGTTCCTTGCCTCACAACCTTAACTTCAACCTTGCGGACTTTGTTATCTTTGCTAGGCAATGTCTTTACCACAAGTCCAATTGGCCAGTCGTTCCGTTTAGCCTGACTGTCTTTCATCAGAACTACATCATCTACTTGTATGTTTGGCTTCTCATCAGTCCACTTGTGACGTTTCTGGAGAGTCACCAGATACTCCTGTCTCCAACGTTTCCAGAAGCTCTCTGCTAGACACTGCACTTGTTTCCACTGATTTTTGTGAAGCTCCTTATGATCAAAGTCACCTGGAGGCGCTGTCACTGGAGTTATCTTTTGAGTGAGAATCATTGCAGGAGTTAATATTGACGGATTGTCAGGGTCAGTTGACACTGGAATCAATGGCCTGGCATTAAGAATGGCCATAACTTCTGCCATCAGTGTCGTCAACACTTCATGTTTGAGGTGTTTCGTGTCAGACCGTAGCAACATCCCTTCCAGAATGCGACGTGCTACTCCTATCAGTCTTTCCCAACAACCTCCCATATGGGATGAATGGGGGGAGTTGAAAGTCCACGAGCATCCCTGCTCGTCAAGGAAACTTGTCAGTTCTGGATCACTGGTGTTGAATTTTAACTCTTTGCACGCTCCAATAAAGTTTGTGCCTCTGTCGGAGCGAAGCTGTTTGGATGGCCCACGGATAGCAAAGAATCGGCGTAAAGCATTTATAAAACTTGAAGCGGACATGGATTCTAACACTTCGATGTGTGTCGCTCTCGTGCTCATGCGTGTGAATAACACTGCCCATCGCTTACTTTCAGCACTACCTCCACGAGTGCGCCGAGTGACAATACTCCATGGTCCAAAGACGTCCAGACTGACATGGGTAAAAGGGGGTTCTGAAGTGAGTCTGTCAGCTGGTAGTGGTGCCATTTTCTGCTCCATTAACCTCCCTCTCAGCTTTTTACAGGTCACACAGTTATAGATGACACTTGACACCAGCCGCTTACCTCCTACTATCCACACCCCTGCTGACCGGACGGCACCTTCGGTAAAATGACGACCTTGATGGAAAACATCCTCATGGTAATGTCTCACTATTAGAGTTGCGATGTGATGAGTTTTGGGAAGTAAGACAGGATGTCTCTCGTCTCTGGGTAAGTCAGCGTTGGTAAGGCGTCCTCCAATGCGAAGGAGTCCTTCCTTGTCGATGAAGGGATTTAACTTTCTCAGAGGACTCTTTTTTGAGAGCTGAATCCCATCTTCCAAACATTTTAACTCTTCTTCATAGAACTCATGTTGGACACAACGAATGACGACTGTTTTAGCTTGCCAACGTGCATCAACTGCATCCACTTTTTGAGTCTTGGAGTATGTTCTTGTTACTTGAATAAGTTTTGTGATGGCTTGTAGTAGTCTCGTCCAGCTAGAGAAACGTTCAAAGTGTGCTGAGCTGAACTGACCTTCTGTAGCTTTGGTGTAGTTGACAGCAACTTGGGTTCGAACTTCAACATCACGTTCTGGGTTAACAAGATCAAAGCTATCGCTTTGTGGAGGCTTACTGCTGCTTTTCAAGAATTCAGGGCCTGAGAACCAGTTGGAGGCTTTGAGGATGTCTACAGACGTGGGTCTGGTGGCGTGATCCGCTGGATTCTGTTCAGTGGCAACATACTGCCATTGTTGTGACTGACTTGATCTCCTGATGCGATTGACTCGGTTGGCAACATATACATGAAATCTTCTGGAGGTGTTATGGATGTACCCGAGAACAATCCTGCTATCAGTGAAAAATCTCACGGCGTGCATCTCAATGTCCATTTCACTGCAGATTGTGTCCGCCATTTCGGCTGCCAGGACAGCGGCACACAACTCTAAACGTGGAACTGTATGGGCTGGGTGAGGCGCCAACTTTGCTTTGCCCATAATGAATCCTATGTGGCACTGGTTTTCATCATTGGTGACACGCAAGTAGGCTACTGCAGCGATAGCCTGAGTAGAAGCATCAGAGAATAAACAGAGTTCTCGACTTTGCGATGAGACAAGAGGGATTGGCACATACCTTCTCTTGATGTGTAGCTTCTCTAGTTCCGGAAGAGACTCTTTCCACAACTTCCAGGACACTTGTTTGTCTGATGGGAGAGGATCGTCCCAATCATATTCTTTGGACGACAGTTCTCTGATGAGAGCTTTTCCTTGAGTTGTGATGGGAGCCACGAAGCCCAGTGGATCATAGAGGCTCTGAACTGTTGACAGGACGCCTCTTTTTGTGAACGGCTTCTCTTCGTGGGATACTTGGAAACCGAAACTGTCACTCTCCAGATTCCATATCAGTCCAAGGCTGCGCTGAAGTGGGAGAGGATCTGCACTAAAGTCGAGGTCTTTTAAGTCTTTTGCAAGGTCCTCGGGGGCAAATGCTGTCATGACTTTGCTGCTATTGGACGCGATTTTGTGGAGTTTTAAGTTAGATGCTGCTAACATTTTTTGAGTCCTTTGTAGAAGATCAATAGCTTCTTCTTCTGTCGGAACCGACGTCAATCCGTCGTCCACGTAGAAGTTCCTAATGATGAACTCTTTGCTGTCTGTGCCGTACTCATCCTGATGTTCGTGTGCAGCTCTCTTTAGACCATAAATAGCAACTGAGGGTGAGGGGCTGTTGCCAAATATGTGTACCTTCATTCTGTATTCAATGATGTTATTGTTCAAGTCGTTATCCTTGTACCAAAGGAACCGCAAATAATCACGATGGTCCTCTCGAACAACGAACGCGTAGAACATCTGTTGAATATCAGCGGTGACTGCGATGTTCTCTCTCCTGAAGCGGATTAAGACACCCAGGAGGGCATTGTTTAAGTCTGGCCCACTGAGCAGCACGTCATTCAGCGACACACCGTCCTGTTTGGCGCTTGAATCAAAAACAACTCTTATTTGATTTGGTTTTTGAGGATGATAGACCCCGAACAGAGGCAAGTACCACCTTTCTTGATGTTCTTCGAGTTCGGGTGCTAGTTCTGCATGGTCATTCTCGAATACCTTTTTCATGAACTCCAGGAAGTGTTCTTTCATGTCCGTGCGTCTGTCCAGTGTACGTCGGAGAGATAAAAGTCGTCGTAGAGCCATCTCTCTGTTGTTTGGAAGACGGCGGCGAGGTTTGCAGAATGGCAGCGGTGCTACCCAGCTGTTTGCTTGATCCATATAAACCTCTTTGTCCATGATGTCCAGAAATGCTTGATCATCAACTGACAGAGCTACTTTTTCATCATCAGGGTGGCTGTCGAAAACTGTGGCTCCAAGTTTTTCCGGCTCCTCACCTCGGAATGTGCAGTCCAGACTTCTTGGTTGGTGAGTGTTTTTTCTGTTAAGTGCCTCTTTCACTTGAATATTGTTAGGACATGGGCTTAACATGGATGTCCGTCCATTAGGCAGTGTGTGTGTCTTGTACACTCTGACACTGGGTGGTTTGTGAGCCCGGTCCAGACAAACGTCTCCAACGATAACCCACCCGAGATCAAGACGTTGGGCGTAGGGGTCTTCGTGGTCTCCGTTATACTGTTGCCGCACTTTATGCACTCGCAAAATGTCTCTTCCCAGCAAGACAAGGATCTGAGCATTTTCATTGAGTGATGGTATCTTATCTGCTACATGTCTCAGATGAGGGAAATAGCGAGCAATTTCGGGTGTGGGGATTTCGGTACGGTCATCTGGAATCATTTCACACTCAATGAGGGTTGGAAGCTTGATCTTGATCTTTCCATCATAGGATTCCACCGCAAAGTTTGTTGCTCTCCTCCCTGAGGTTTCCATAACACCAGAGCAAGTCTTTAATGTATAGGGAGATGCTTTTTCATAGAGGCAAAAGTGGTTGAAAAACTCAGGGCGAGCAAGTGAACGATTGCTCTGATCGTCTAACACTACGTATGTCTGAATTACCTTTCCTGGATGATCTTCAGGGTATACTTTAACCAGACATATTTTACAGCAGGACTTGGCGTTGGTGTTTCCCCCACAAACCTCTGTACATTTTGATGTTACTGCGGGGAGAGTTCCAGGAGGAGTCTCATGGGTTTCCTCCTCCTCGCCTTGATCTGCTGAGACTTCTGAGAACCAGGGTGCTGGACCAGGATGTAAAGCCGATGTGTGAGTCTTGCTGCCACATTCTCTGCATGCTATTTCCCTATCACAGTCTTTTGCTCTATGTTTGGTCGAACCACAGCACTTGAAGCAGATGTTCTTCTCCCTGAGGTAGGTTTTTCGATCCTCTATTGGCTTGCTGCGGAAGGTACGGCATTTTCTGAGTGCGTGAGGTTTGTAATGCAAGGGGCATAGTCGATCTGCATCTATAGCTCCCTTTTCAACGTAACCGGTAGGAGCTGCTTTGGCTTCAGGGAATACGCCAGTTTTCCTCACAGACACGGGCAGCCCCGGATTGGCTAATAGGGAGCACCTGGAGAATTCCCGGTGGGCCGGTCAGTTTTTTTGGCCGCGAGGGCCGGTATTGTCATGGCACGGTTGAAATGTGGCTTTCCCTAGGCTGCCTTCACTCACAGCAGCCCTAATCTTTTTATTTCATATTTTTTCGCAGCCCCACTCAGAGCGCAGCCTGCAGGCTAATGATGACGTGATTATCTTTTGACTCCCTGGCCCCGCCCCCGACAGCGCCATTGCAAGTTGCTCAAAATAAAAAACCGTGGGAAATAAAAATGGATGACAGAAAGCGCAAAGGCGGCGCTGAAAAGGCCAGAATAAAAAGGAAGAAAGCTCTGTAAACTGACGCGGCCAAATGTTCTAAGCCGACCACATTTTTTCTCAAAGCAAATGAAGACGACGAGACGGCCGGTAAGCTAACGTTAAGGTATTTAGGAATACGACGTCGGTTCGAAACCCGCGCAGAGCGGCTACACAATGAATCCTGGATAGATAAAGTTACAGAGACCAGTGCTCTGCTCAGGCGTTTATTAATGTTTTAGGGTTGTCCATGTTTCCTTGAAGCTACACTTATGCAGAGGAAAAAGAGATGAAACAATCATTAGAAATCATTGTGAAAAAAAGTCAGATAACAGTCCAATAAATTTATTATTTAACTAATATTCTCATATTTGTAAAAAATATTTGAAGTTGTAAAGCAGACGTTTCATTAAAATAAATTATAGTGTCATTAGACAGTGCAATACATTTTATTTTAATCTTTTGTAATTTAGATTTTTTTCCTCATTTCAATGTTTGGATATTTATGAACACTAATTCTTAAAGAAAATAGATTCTGATACTGTCCGGCTATTTACTGTTCTAAATCTTCACTGTGAAGCAAAACTTAGGCTACTGTATTTTCACTGAATTGGAAATTATGATATTTTTGAAAAATACATTGAATTAAAAGGCTGTAGAGAACAGTGCGCTATTGCAGACTTATTCTGAGGTTTTAATTATCATTATTTTAATATAGTCAGTCGTAAACTAAAGTGGGCCGGACTAAGGCATGAAACTCCAGGGCTGAAAATGAGTCCCAATCCGGCCCTGGACACGGGTACTTTGTTGTTGTATTTTGAGGGTCTCTCTGACTTTGTTGGTCCCGAGTAGAGAGTTTGAGATATCATAAAGCTAGGGTCGTTTCTGATTTTGGCTTCAGAACGAATGAATTGTGAAAAGAAGGCGAAAGGTGGATATGAGACATGATAGTATTCTTTGTACTTTGACCCTTGGGAAATCCACTTTTCTTGGAGACTAAATGGGAGCTTTTCTAAAATGGGGTTCACTCCCCGTGACGTATCAAGATATGCTAGACCAGGGAGGTATCCTCCTTCTTTTGCATATTCGAGTTCAAGCAAAAGGTCCCCAAGCTCTCTTAATCTCACATTGTCTCTGCTTGAGATTCTGGGAAATTCCTCTATCCTTTTCAGGAGTGAATGCTCAACTGCCTCTGGGGTTCCATAGGTCTCCTCTAGTCTTTGCCAAACCATGTTTAGCCCTGCAGCTGAGTTGCGGCTGTGTATGGCTCGGATTCTTTTTGCTTGTTCCTTAGACGCTGGCCCGAGCTATTTAATCAGGAGGTCTAACTCTTCTCTTGGAGTTAAGGTGAGTTCCTCAATGACGCTTTGAAAGGAAGTTTTCCACGCCCAATAGCTCTGCGGGTGATCATCGAACTCCATTAAACCAGAAGTAACCACTTCTCTTCTCATTAGGAATTTTGAGACATCTGGTGTAGTAGCTGTATGCTTGACAGAGTTGTCAGAGTCCCACCTCTGCTGTGCAGGCTGTCTCAAGTAAGTTGCATCTACACATGGATCTAAATGTTTCTTTTTCTGTGTCTGTGCAGAAGGAACATTTCCAGGAGTATGTTGTGTTGCGTTCGCTGTTTGCTGAGATTCCACATTTTTAGGAGCTATTTGTAGGTGAGTATCTTCATTGTCGATTCTGAGATTACTCATTTCTTGTTTGACTGCCTCTACTGCTGGTGGTGAAGATGTGTGCATAGGTGTGGGTACTGATGCGCTACTGCTGTGTTGTAAGACATACTCACTTGTCCGTTGTGCAGCATTGGATGGCGAGAGTGGTAGGTCGATGTCATGACGAGAATCTATATCTGCATTTTCCACAGCAGCCACAAACACTGCTTCTTCTGCGATGGCAGTAGCTGCTTCCTTTTCCATCTTTAGAATGTGCATTTTTGCTTTTAATGCTGCTTCTTCGACCATCATCTCTGCTTCTTTCTGAGCGAATGAAACCTGCATGCGGGCAGCTTCGGCTCTGGCTCGAGCTCTGAGAGCAGCAGAGCTCGTTGTTGATGATTTTCTACTTAACTGGGCAATGGATCTAGTCACCAAGGACTGATTCGTTTCTTCGTTGTTACTCCGTTCATCCATCGTTGTTGCCTGGATGACGATGGGTCAGTAACGCTGAATCAGTGTTGAGTGTAGAACTGCTTCGTGTTGAACTTGGTGTATTACTGTCTTCTTACTATTCTGCCCTCGCATGTACGACGTCTGATTTGTACAGCTAGACAGATAGTTAACAGCAATGAAGAGAAACTCCAGACTTCTTATTGAGGAATGATGTTTTATCTTTTGAACTCTTTTCTTCCTCAGTTTTATTTCTTAGTGTTTTCTCCATTTAAGTCTGTAAGACTGAAATAATAAACAGAAAATAACATTACAAAAGTGTAACATCTGAAGTGTCTCTTACTGAACTCTCTATACAGTATACAGCATTCTCTATATCAACACTTTCACACAATAAACTACAGGTGTCCTTAATGTATAGTAATAAAACAAACATCCGCAATATCACCAAACTACCTGTTAGACTGTTACATGTATAATATATATACGAATCAACAGATGTAAATAAATCAACTACTTAATCTAAGGCGAAACGTCGAGGCTCGTTGCTGAGCAGATAAATCAGCGAGTCAGAAAACAAAAAAGCTTCAAACTAGAGCATACGCGATGAAACTGAAAGAGTCACGAACGTAATAACACACATTACTTAAAGTAAACATACATCATACAGAAACCACAATTCTGACGAAAAAAGGACTTACAGACAAAGATTTAACCAAACTCTGTGATGACGCAGACACGAGGGTGATTTCCGCACTGTTGGTCGGCTCGAACGCTTGCCCGTACTAACGGGTCCGACTAGGAAACAAATTAAAACGCCGAAGGGCGGAACAATTGTGTTATCTAGCTTTATTTTTGGAGTTACTATTGCTTAAATCCCTCAATCCCTTCATAATAATATCTTGTTCAATATGTACACGATATACAGGCTAAATATATATATATATATATATATATATATACATATGTATGTATATTAGTTCAAGAAAGTTACTTCAAGAGTTGGATGGCAAAGTGAGTATGCAGAATAAATCTTTCTTTAAGGCACTCCCTAAGAAACTGTGGTCTGAGATCAGCCTGTGTGCTCGAACCTAAAGAATTAATTCATTCAGCAGCTAAAACCCATTAGGAAACCTTTACAACTGTCAACGGTTATCAAACAACGCCCTCTACTGGCGAAGGGGTGCAAACGTTCAATTGAAAGGAGAAGACAAATCAGATTCTCATTTTCTTTACAGAAGTAAAAGCCAGTATAAAAAGAGTTTAAAAGTACTTACTGAATTGATGAATGACACTCCTAAAAGTGCCACACAAACACACATAACCGAATATTGATTAGCGTTGTATGAACAACAGACTGTAATAAATATGAATAAGAGACTGTAATAAATATGATTTTAATTTTTATTAATAAATAATTGTTAGGAACGATCGAAGAAGTGATGACGACGTCTAGTGGTAGAGGTCATCTTGTGGTAAAAGCCATGCGTTTATCAAAAAGAAGATATCTCATGACAATTTCACATCACCCCCCAAGCGTTGCATTTGCGAAAGAGCATAAACGAGTATATACTGTACCTCCGAAACAGGATTGGTAATATCATGCAACGTTGTTTTCCTTAGACTAGATGTCCTAAAAGCCCCGTTCCACATCGAACAGAGAGTTTGCTTTTTCAAATGTGTACATCAAGTCCCGTTGTTTTCATTGATTAGGTGGTGAAAAGAATGACGACACGATATAAGCAAAAGCTCTTTATTTGGAGGCAAACAATCTGTGAATGACCGATTCAAATATTGCTTGGAGCACCGCCATTGGCTGTTGTTTTGCATAATTAATGAGCTAGGTATGGAAATGTCATTCTGTGACTACTCGTTTATAAATATCATTGTGTTTCGAGTTCCGTTTTCAACAAAAGTGTGTACAATAAAAACGCTCTGTCTGACTCGTGTTCTCAACGTTAAACGTGAATGTAAATTTCAACACCAACCGTCGTCGGTTGGAGCGTCGCCAGTATGCCGTATAAAAGCAGTCGCGACACCAGCTGGTTGCCACGGTGATCTATCGCCTTGCCCAAGCCAACATGCTACTAGAGTCGCTCGTCAGGGCGCGCTGGGTCTCTGCGCTCGGACAACGGGCTGATGCCGTCGGCGAGCATCAGCTTTTGTTTCTTTTGTACGTCTACAAGAGACACACGTTAATGTGAGAGCTTTACTTGTGTACACATCCATGTGCATCAGAAGAGATGACCTGCATATGCGACACCACACCGACGGCAGGAAGTGAACCCGTCCCACCGGAAGTGCTCCTAAAATCAACATTAGGATTTACATAACAATTGATAAAATCACAAATGTCACACCAAAATGTAACTGTGAAAGAGCAGTTCCAAAATAAATGTAAAGTGGACTCAGGTTTTTCTGAACAGAAAGAACAGAGGGTATCAATGCCATTCTTAAGTCTTTTGAGAAAGCATTTAGACCTGTGTAAAACCTGTGAATTCATTTAAAGGTGATTTCTCTCGCTTTTTTACTATCACTGGCTGAAATATTAATGTTACTTTTAGAAATAAGAGAATCAGGTTGACTTCATGAGGATTGAGGAGTAGACCCCTGCCAATAACATTTCCTTCTCATTTCATGATTTTTTCTCTCTTCTTCAAAACACATCACTTATTTGTATTGCTACTTCATTTATTTTCTTCTCGTGCCTTGCTTCATGCCTGTTTACTTGCATCAATCAGTGCCATTATAAAGTAGCCTATATGAAGACTTTGGTTCCAAAATGAGATAACTCCGTTCATAAAACATTTCTAAAGGCATGTTTTTTATTACGTTATCACGTTTTTGTTGTGTTTTATTGTGTTATCTAGCTTTATTTTTGGAGTTACTATTGCTTAAATCCCTCAATCCCTTCATAATAATATCTTGTTCAATATGTACACGATATACAGGCTAAATATATATATATATATATATATATACATATGTATGTATATTAGTTCAAGAAAGTTACTTCAAGAGTTGGATGGCAAAGTGAGTATGCAGAATAAATCTTTCTTTAAGGCACTCCCTAAGAAACTGTGGTCTGAGATCAGCCTGTGTGCTCGAACCTAAAGAATTAATTAATTCAGCAGCTAAAACCCATTAGGAAACCTTTACAACTGTCCACGGTTATCAGACAAAGCCCTCTACTGGCGAAGGGGTGCAAACGTTCAATTGAAAGGAGAAGACAAATCAGATTCTCATTTTCTTTACAGAAGTAAAAGCCAGTATAAAAAGAGTTTAAAAGTACTTACTGAATTGATGAATGACACTCCTAAAAGTGCCACACAAACACACATAACCGAATATTGATTAGCGTTGTATGAACAACAGACTGTAATAAATATGAATAAGAGACTGTAATAAATATGATTTTAATTTTTATTAATAAATAATTGTTAGGAACGATCGAAGAAGTGATGACGACGTCTAGTGGTAGAGGTCATCTTGTGGTAAAAGCCATGCGTTTATCAAAAAGAAGATATCTCATGACAATTTCACATCACCCCCCAAGCGTTGCATTTGCGAAAGAGCATAAACGAGTATATACTGTAGCTCCGAAACAGGATTGGTAATATCATGCAACGTTGTTTTCCTTACACTAGATGTCCTAAAAGCCCCGTTTCACATCGAACAGAGAGTTTGCTTTTACAAATGTGTACATCAAGTCCCGTTGATTTCATTGATTAGGTGGTGAAAAGAATGACGACACGATATAAGCAAAAGCTCTTTATTTGGAGGCAAACAATCTGTGAATGACCGATTCAAATATTGCTTGGAGAACCGCCATTGGCTGTTGTTTTGCATAATTAATGAGCTAGGTCTGGAAATGTCATTCTGTGACTACTCGTTTATAAATATCATTGTGTTTCGAGTTCCGTTTTCAACAAAAGTGTGTACAATAAAAACGCTCTGTCTGACTCGTGTTCTTAACGTTAAACGTGAATGTAAATTTCCTCACCAACCGTCGTCGGTTGGAGCGTCGCCGATATGCCGTATAAAACCAGTCGCGACACCAGCAAGTTGCCACGGTGATCTATCGCCTTGGCCCAAGCCAACATGCTACTAGAGTCGCTCGTCAGGGCGCGCTGGGTCTCTGCGCTCGGACAACGGGCTGATGCACACACACACACCCTCCCGCATTCCCGCAGATTTACGTCATTTCCTGTTTGCTGTTTGCTGAGAGTTTGCTGAGAGTTTACTGAGAGCGCGTGATTTGAGCGGGAGCTCTTTCATATCTAATTATTCTTGTTACATCTTGAAGAATTGTTTCTTAAATCGTTATTAAGCGAGAGTGAAACCTATCCTTAACTATAGCATAAACAAAAATCGTTGCTAAACGTACTGATACATTATTTGTATCGGATCATTCTGTGTTAGCCCTTAGGCTATTAGCATTATCCGCCTGCATACTGCTTAACTCGCTGTTCTCATTACTACATCACTAATGGCTAATGCTAATGCTTCAGACGTGTTTGTACCTTTGAGTGCAGATGAGGAAACGTTTGCGCTTCAGTCGGAATTGGAGGCTGTGGAGAAGCAGATCCAGGATTTACTTGAGAAGCAAACAAGGCTGCGAGAACGTATAACGGCGCTGGAAACATCCCGTGCTGAAGCTCGCAAATCCGCGGTAAGTTTTCATCGCGATTATAATACTTCTTCCACTTCTACTCCGCGTGTTTCTCTGCACAGAGCCCAGGCTAAGAGAACACGACCAGCCCAAATGAACTTCACTCCTGCACCGGCACACCAACGGCGAAAGGCGCTAGCCAGGACCGGTGAGATGACTCAGCTGCCGCCACCAGTTTTCGAGATCCAGACCAGGAACCGCTTTGCCGCCCTCTGCGAGACCGAATGCAACGCTGTGATCATCGGAGACTCGATCGTCCGGAACATACGCGCTACATCTACTAAAGGTAAGGTGCGCACTCACTGTTTTCCCGGTGCTCGTGTTCTTGATGTGTCTGCGCAGGTACCTGCGATCCTGAAGGACAACGCTAACGCCGAAGCTGTCGTGCTGCACGCGGGAGTGAACGACGTCAGGATGCGGCAGTCGGAGATCCTGAAGAGGGACTTCAGGAGTCTGATCGAGACGGTACGCAACGCATCGCCCACAGCGAGGATTATCGTATCAGGACCGCTGCCTACCTACCGACGAGGGAATGATAAGTTCAGTAGACTTTTTTCACTTAATCAATGGTTGATGTCATGGTGTATTGAACAGAAGCTGCTCTTTGTAAATAATTTTGATCTGTTCTGGGAGCGACCTAGGCTCTTCCGCCCTGACGGCCTGCATCCCAGCAGCATCGGAGCGGCTCTCCTGTCCGACAACATCTCGCAGGCGCTGCGCACCGGTTGACTATGTCTCCCTCAGGTAAGTCTCCCTCAGGTAAGTCAAAACTTTAACCATAGTATGTGCGCCTCAACTGCTATAAATGTTACTGTTTCCAAATATATAGAGACTATATGTGTCCCCCGAATAATACTACAAAGTAAACATTTTGGCAAAAGTCAGAGAAAAAATCTGATCGTGATTAAACCTGAAGACAATGTAATAAACAACCAAAACCAATTTATAAAGTTCGGCCTACTTAATATTAGATCACTAAATTCAAAGGCAGTTATTGTAAATGAAATGATCACGGACAACAGTTTTGATATACTCTGTCTTACCGAGACCTGGCTTAAACCAAATGATTATTTCGGCCTAAATGAGTGTACCCCACCAAGCTACTGTTATATGCATGAGCCACGTCCAGTTGGTCGGGGTGGCGGCGTCGCTACAATCTTTAGAAACTTTCTTACTGTATCTCAGAGAACAGAGCATAAATTTAAATCATTTGAAGTGCTTGCGTTGAACATAATTATTCCTAACAAAAGTAAAAAACTATTGCTTTCTTTTACATTGGCTACGGTGTATAGACCCCCTGGTCCCTATACTGATTTTCTGAAAGAGTTTGCGGACTTCCTATCGGACCTATTGGTTAACGTTGATAAAATACTAATTGTCGGAGATTTTAATATCCACGTAGATAGCGCTAACGATGCATTAGCTGTGGCGTTTACAGAACTACTACAATCTTTTGGGGTAATACAACACATTAAAGGACCAACTCATCGATTTAATCATACACTAGACCTGATTATATCTCACGGAGCTGATCTAACCAATATAGATATTATGCCTCAAAGCGACGATGTCACCGATCACTATCTTATAACGGGTACTTTGCGCACGTCTGGAATCAGCCCTTTAACACGTTATCGACAGGGTAGAACAATCACCTCTGCTACTAAAGATAGCTTCGCAAAGAGCTTGCCAGATCTGACTCCTTTAATAACCAGACCAATAAATAACGAATCGCTCGACGTCATGACCAGGAAATTGGGCACTATTTTCTCTAATACATTAGAAGCTGTTGCACCTATGAAGTCAAAAAAGATTAATGAGAAAAATATTGCACCCTGGTACAATAGCACCACTCGCGCCCTTAAAAGAGAAACACGCAAACTAGAGCGCAAATGGATAAAATCGCAATTAGAAGTCTTTAAAATGGCATGGAAAGAGAGTGCAAATTGTTATAAAAAGGCACTAAAAGCAGCAAAGGCAGAGCACCTTCGTAACCTCATAGAAACCAACAAAAACAATCCAAGGTTTCTATTTAGCACAGTTGCTAAATTAACAAATAAACAGACACCACCTGACCTTGTTATTCCGCCGCACCTTGGTAGCAATGAATTCATGAAATTTTTTACAGAGAAAATCAAAAACATTCGTGACAAAATTGTAAAAACTCAACCTCCAAATCTGTCCTATGAATTAGCACCAACCATTGCTCCAAAAGAAAGGCTCCAGCGTTTTTCAACTATAAAACAGGAAGATTTAATTCAACTTATCGCAACCTCTAAACCTACAACTTGCTTACTAGACCCCATACCAACTAAATTATTAAAAGAGTTACTACCTGTTGCAATTGAGCCCATCTATAACATTATTAACTCGTCAATTAATCTAGGCCATGTCCCAGGTCCCTTTAAGATGGCCGTCATTAAGCCTCTAATCAAGAAACCAAACTTAGATCCAAATGAACTAGGAAACTATAGACCGATTTCAAATCTCCCATACCTGTCTAAAATTCTAGAAAAAGTAGTGTGCACTCAGTTGTGCTCTTTCTTACAAAATAACGACATGCACGAAAAATTTCAGTCAGGCTTTAGATCTCATCATAGCACTGAAACTGCGCTCGTTAAAATTACAAACGACCTGCTTATAGCATCAGATAAAGGTCACATCTCACTCCTGGTCCTGCTTGACCTTAGTGCTGCGTTTGATACCGTAGACCATAACATACTTCTAGATCGCTTACACAATTATACCGGTATTGAGGGACAGGCACTACAATGGTTTAGATCTTACTTGTCAGACAGACATCAATTTGTCCATCTAAATAAGGAATCATCCTATTTAACGCAAGTAAATTATGGATTACCTCAGGGATCGGTTCTGGGACCCGTGCTGTTCTCCATATACATGCTTCCCCTTGGAAACAATATTAAAAAACATGGAATTAGCTTCCATTGCTATGCAGATGATACTCAGCTATATATCTCATCAAGACCAGATGATTCCTCCCAGCTACCCAAATTGGCAGAGTGCATTGAAGATATAAAACATTGGATGACCTATAATTTCCTTCTTTTAAATTCTAATAAAACAGAAATATTACTTATCGGACCTAAGACACGCAAACCAAATATTTCTGATTATAAACTGCAAGTTGAAGGATGTACTGTTACTCCAACAAATACAGTAAAAGATCTAGGCGTTATATTAGACAGCAACCTGTCATTTCGAAATCACATCTCAAATGTCACAAAAACAGCCTTTTTCCACCTAAGAAATGTTGCCAAGTTACGAAATATTCTGTGTGTTGCTGACGCAGAGAAGCTTATTCATGCATTTATGACCTCAAGACTTGACTACTGTAATGCGCTACTTAGTGGTTGTCCTGCATCATCAATAAACAAACTACAGTTAGTTCAGAATGCAGCTGCCAGAGTTCTAACCAGGACCAGAAAATATGATCACATAACCCCAATTTTATCAACCCTTCACTGGCTACCCATTAAGTATCGTATTGACTTTAAAGTTCTTTTAATCACTTATAAAGCCTTAAAGGGTTTAGCCCCTACCTACCTAACAGAGCTTCTATCATACTACAACCCATCACGCTCTCTAAGATCTCAAAACGCAGGACTTTTGATAATACCTAGAATAACTAAATCCACCAAAGGGGGTCGAGCTTTCTCATATGTAGCACCTAAACTCTGGAATAGCCTTCCTGATATTATTCGAGGATCAGACACACTCGCCCAATTTAAATCTAGATTAAAAACGCATCTTTTCAGCCAAGCATTCACTTAATGCAAATATGCTAAATAAACCACCAGGAGATGCTGACATTAGATATTATTTTACTAGAATAATTGGATTTATTATATAAAACACCATGTAGTGTGTTTTACCCTTTCTTGGGTTTTTCGTTTTTCCCCTGTAAAGCTGCTTTGGAACAATGCAAATTGTGAAAGGCGCTATATAAATAAAATTGAATTGAATTGAATTGAATTTAGACAATTTAGATTTGTGAATGTGAAATTTAGCTAACAGAAAAATAAGGTTTATAAAATAAATATCACTTTTCTTTTCACATTCATGAAAACCAAAAATTACATTTAATGTATGTAAAATCAACATTAGGATTTACATAACAATTGATAAAATCACAAATGTCACACCAAAATGTAACTGTGAAAGAGCAGTTCCAAAATAAATGTAAAGTGGTCTCAGGTTTTTCTGAACAGAAAGAACAGAGTTGTATCAATGCCATTCTTAAGTCTTTTGAGAAAGCATTTAGACCTGTGTAAAACCTGTGAATTCATTTAAAGGTGATTTCTCTCGTTTTATTACTATCCCTGGCTGAAATATTAACGTTACTTTTACAAATAAGAGCATCTGGTTGACTTCATGAGGATTGAGGAGTAGACCCCTGCTAATAACATTTCCTTCTCATTTCATGATTTTTTCTCTCTTCTTCAAAACACATCACTTATTTGTATTGCTACTTCATTTATTTTCTTCTCGTGCCTTGCTTCATGCCTGTTTACTTGCATCAATCAGTGCCATTATAAAGTAGCCTATATGAAGACTTTGGTTCCAAAATGAGATAACTCCGTTCATAAAACATTTCTAAAGGCATGTTTTTTATTACGTTATCACGTTTTTGTTGTGTTTTATTGTGTTATCTAGCTTTATTTTTGGAGTTACTATTGCTTAAATCCCTCAATCCCTTCATAATAATATCTTGTTCAATATGTACATGATATACAGGCTAAATATATATATATATATATATATATATATATATATATATATATATATATATATATTATTATATATATATATATATATATATATATATATATATATATATATATATATATATATATATATACACATATGTATGTATATTAGTTCAAGAAAGTTATTTCAAGAGTTGGATGGCAAAGTGAGTATGCAGAATAAATCTTTCTTTAAGGCACTCCCTAAGAAACTGTGGTCTGAGATCAGCCTGTGTGCTCGAACCTAAAGAATTAATTCATTCAGCAGCTAAAACCCATTAGGAAACCTTTACAACTGTCAACGGTTATCAAACAACGCCCTCTACTGGCGAAGGGGTGCAAACGTTCAATTGAAAGGAGAAGACAAATCAGATTCTCATTTTCTTTACAGAAGTAAAAGCCAGTATAAAAAGAGTTTAAAAGTACTTACTGAATTGATGAATGACACTCCTAAAAGTGCCACACAAACACACATAACCGAATATTGATTAGCGTTGTATGAACAACAGACTGTAATAAATATGAATAAGAGACTGTAATAAATATGATTTTAATTTTTATTAATAAATAATTGTTAGGAACGATCGAAGAAGTGATGACGACGTCTAGTGGTAGAGGTCATCTTGTGGTAAAAGCCATGCGTTTATCAAAAAGAAGATATCTCATGACAATTTCACATCACCCCCCAAGCGTTGCATTTGCGAAAGAGCATAAACGAGTATATACTGTAGCTCCGAAACAGGATTGGTAATATCATGCAACGTTGTTTTCCTTACACTAGATGTCCTAAAAGCCCCGTTTCACATCGAACAGAGAGTTTGCTTTTACAAATGTGTACATCAAGTCCCGTTGATTTCATTGATTAGGTGGTGAAAAGAATGATGACACGATATAAGCAAAAGCTCTTTATTTGGAGGCAAACAATCTGTGAATGACCAATTCAAATATTGCTTGGAGCACCGCCATTGGCTGTTGTTTTGCATAATTAATGAGCTAGGTCTGGAAATGTCATTCTGTGACTACTCGTTTATAAATATCATTGTGTTTCGAGTTCCGTTTTCAACAAAAGTGTGTACAATAAAAACGCTCTGTCTGACTCGTGTTCTCAACGTTAAACGTGAATGTAAATTTCATCACCAACCGTCGTCGGTTGGAGCGTCGCCAGTATGCCGTATAAAAGCAGTCGCGACACCAGCTGGTTGCCACGGTGATCTATCGCCTTGCCCAAGCCAACATGCTACTAGAGTCGCTCGTCAGGGCGCGCTGGGTCTCTGCGCTCGGACAACGGGCTGATGCCGTCGGCGAGCATCAGCTTTTGTTTCTTTTGTACGTCTACAAGAGACACACGTTAATGTGAGAGCTTTACTACACATCCATGTGCATCAGAAGAGATGACCTGCATATGCGACGCTACACCAACCGCAGGAAGTGAACCCGTCCCACCGGAAGTGCTCGAATCCCTGCCTGAAATATATTTATATATATCTTTTTTTTAATTAAATGCTTGTAGAAGATAACAAAAACAAACATTTACAACAACCATTACCATTGTCAATACAAGCTCCAGATTCCCTTAGTCCAGACTAAATTCCTTCAGTCTTCCAATCCAGATTAGGTGCAAAGTCCTTAAACACAGTCACTGTTCTTGTAGCTTTTAAGTTTTTAGAGAACTCAACAGGCTACTCAAAGTACATTTTCAACTCGCATTTAAACCTCAAAAAAAGAGGAGTGCATTTAGACAATTTAGATTTGTGAATGTGTAATTTAGCTAACAGAAAAATAAGGTTTATAAAATAAATATCACTTTTCTTTTCACATTCATGAAAACCAAAAATTACATTTAATGTATGTAAAATCAACATTAGGATTTACATAACAATTGATAAAATCACAAATGTCACACCAAAATGTAACTGTGAAAGAGCAGTTCCAAAATACATGTAAAGTGGTCTCAGGTTTTTCTGAACAGAAAGAACAGAGGGTATCAATGCCATTCTTAAGTCTTTTGAGAAAGCATTTAGACCTGTGTAAAACCTGTGAATTCATTTAAAGGTGATTTCTCTCGTTTTATTACTATCCCTGGCTGAAATATTAACGTTACTTTTACAAATAAGAGCATCTGGTTGACTTCATGAGGATTGAGGAGTAGACCCCTGCTAATAACATTTCCTTCTCATTTCATGATTTTTTCTCTCTTCTTCAAAACACATCACTTATTTGTATTGCTACTTCATTTATTTTCTTCTCGTGCCTTGCTTCATGCCTGTTTACTTGCATCAATCAGTGCCATTATAAAGTAGCCTATATGAAGACTTTGGTTCCAAAATGAGATAACTCCGTTCATAAAACATTTCTAAAGGCATGTTTTTTATTACGTTATCACGTTTTTGTTGTGTTTTATTGTGTTATCTAGCTTTATTTTTGGAGTTACTATTGCTTAAATCCCTCAATCCCTTCATAATAATATCTTGTTCAATATGTACATGATATACAGGCTAAATATATATATATATATATATATATATATATATATATATATATATATATATATATATATATATATTATATATATATATATATATATATATATACATATGTATGTATATTAGTTCAAGAAAGTTATTTCAAGAGTTGGATGGCAAAGTGAGTATGCAGAATAAATCTTTCTTTAAGGCACTCCCTAAGAAACTGTGGTCTGAGATCAGCCTGTGTGCTCGAACCTAAAGAATTAATTCATTCAGCAGCTAAAACCCATTAGGAAACCTTTACAACTGTCAACGGTTATCAAAAATCGCCCTCTACTGGCGAAGGGGTGCAAACGTTCAATTGAAAGGAGAAGACAAATCAGATTCTCATTTTCTTTACAGAAGTAAAAGCCAGTATAAAAAGAGTTTAAAAGTACTTACTGAATTGATGAATGACACTCCTAAAAGTGCCACACAAACACACATAACCGAATATTGATTAGCGTTGTATGAACAACAGACTGTAATAAATATGAATAAGAGACTGTAATAAATATGATTTTAATTTTTATTAATAAATAATTGTTAGGAACGATCGAAGAAGTGATGACGACGTCTAGTGGTAGAGGTCATCTTGTGGTAAAAGCCATGCGTTTATCAAAAAGAAGTGATCTCATGACAATTTCACATCACCCCCCAAGCGTTGCATTTGCGAAAGAGCATAAACGAGTATATACTGTAGCTCCGAAACAGGATTGGTAATATCATGCAACGTTGTTTTCCTTACACTAGATGTCCTAAAAGCCCCGTTCCACATCGAACAGAGAGTTTGCTTTTTCAAATGTGTACATCAAGACCCGTTGTTTTCATTGATTAGGTGGTGAAAAGAATGACGACACGATATAAGCAAAAGCTCTTTATTTGGAGGCAAACAATCTGTGAATGACCGATTCAAATATTGCTTGGAGCACCGCCATTGGCTGTTGTTTTGCATAATTAATGAGCTAGGTCTGGAAATGTCATTCTGTGACTACTCGTTTATAAATATCATTGTGTTTCGAGTTCCGTTTTCAACAAAAGTGTGTACAATAAAAACGCTCTGTCTGACTCGTGTTCTCAACGTTAAACGTGAATGTAAATTTCATCACCAACCGTCGTCAGTTGGAGCGTCGCCAGTATGCCGTATAAAAGCAGTCGCGACACCAGCTGGTTGCCACGGTGATCTATCGCCTTGCCCAAGCCAACATGCTACTAGAGTCGCTCGTCAGGGCGCGCTGGGTCTCTGCGCTCGGACAACGGGCTGATGCCGTCGGCGAGCATCAGCTTTTGTTTCTTTTGTACGTCTACAAGAGACACACGTTAATGTGAGAGCTTTACTTGTGTACACATCCATGTGCATCAGAAGAGATGACCTGCATATGCGACACCACACCGACGGCAGGAAGTGAACCCGTCCCACCGGAAGTGCTCCTAAAATCAACATTAGGATTTACATAACAATTGATAAAATCACAAATGTCACACCAAAATGTAACTGTGAAAGAGCAGTTCCAAAATAAATGTAAAGTGGACTCAGGTTTTTCTGAACAGAAAGAACAGAGGGTATCAATGCCATTCTTAAGTCTTTTGAGAAAGCATTTAGACCTGTGTAAAACCTGTGAATTCATTTAAAGGTGATTTCTCTCGCTTTTTTACTATCACTGGCTGAAATATTAATGTTACTTTTAGAAATAAGAGAATCAGGTTGACTTCATGAGGATTGAGGAGTAGACCCCTGCCAATAACATTTCCTTCTCATTTCATGATTTTTTCTCTCTTCTTCAAAACACATCACTTATTTGTATTGCTACTTCATTTATTTTCTTCTCGTGCCTTGCTTCATGCCTGTTTACTTGCATCAATCAGTGCCATTATAAAGTAGCCTAATGAAGACTTTGGTTCCAAAATGAGATAACTCCGTTCATAAAACATTTCTAAAGGCATGTTTTTTATTACGTTATCACGTTTTTGTTGTGTTTTATTGTGTTATCTAGCTTTATTTTTGGAGTTACTATTGCTTAAATCCCTCAATCCCTTCATAATAATATCTTGTTCAATATGTACACGATATACAGGCTAAATATATATATATATATATATATACATATGTATATATATATATATATATATATATATATATATATATATATACATATGTATGTATATTAGTTCAAGAAAGTTACTTCAAGAGTTGGATGGCAAAGTGAGTATGCAGAATAAATCTTTCTTTAAGGCACTCCCTAAGAAACTGTGGTCTGAGATCAGCCTGTGTGCTCGAACCTAAAGAATTAATTCATTCAGCAGCTAAAACCCATTAGGAAACCTTTACAACTGTCAACGGTTATCAAACAACGCCCTCGACTGGCGAAGGGGTGCAAACGTTCAATTGAAAGGAGAAGACAAATCAGATTCTCATTTTCTTTACAGAAGTAAAAGCCAGTATAAAAAGAGTTTAAAAGTACTTACTGAATTGATGAATGACACTCCTAAAAGTGCCACACAAACACACATAACCGAATATTGATTAGCGTTGTATGAACAACAGACTGTAATAAATATGATTAAGAGACTGTAATAAATATGATTTTAATTTTTATTAATAAATAATTGTTAGGAACGATCGAAGAAGTGATGACGACGTCTAGTGGTAGAGGTCATCTTGTGGTAAAAGCCATGCGTTTATCAAAAAGAAGATATCTCATGACAATTTCACATCACCCCCCAAGCGTTGCATTTGCGAAAGAGCATAAACGAGTATATACTGTAGCTCCGAAACAGGATTGGTAATATCATGCAACGTTGTTTTCCTTACACTAGATGTCCTAAAAGCCCCGTTTCACATCGAACAGAGAGTTTGCTTTTTCAAATGTGTACATCAAGTCCCGTTGATTTCATTGATTAGGTGGTGAAAAGAATGACGACACGATACAAGCAAAAGCTCTTTATTTGGAGGCAAACAATCTGTGAATGACCGATTCAAATATTGCTTGGAGAACCGCCATTGGCTGTTGTTTTGCATAATTAATGAGCTAGGTCTGGAAATGTCATTCTGTGACTACTCGTTTATAAATATCATTGTGTTTCGAGTTCCGTTTTCAACAAAAGTGTGTACAATAAAAACGCTCTGTCTGACTCGTGTCCTTAACGTTAAACGTGAATGTAAATTTCCTCACCAACCGTCGTCGGTTGGAGCGTCGCCGATATGCCGTATAAAACCAGTCGCGACACCAGCAAGTTGCCACGGTGATCTATCGCCTTGGCCCAAGCCAACATGCTACTAGAGTCGCTCGTCAGGGCGCGCTGGGTCTCTGCGCTCGGACAACGGGCTGATGCCGTCGGCGAGCATCGGCTTTTGTTTCTTTTGTACGTCTACAAGAGACACACGTTAATGTGAGAGCTTTACTTGTGTACACATCCATGTGCATCAGAAGAGATGACCTGCATATGCGACACCACACCGACGGCAGGAAGTGAACCAGTTCCACCGGAAGTGCTCCTAAAATCAACATTAGGATTTACATAACAATTGATAAAATCACAAATGTCACACCAAAATGTAACTGTGAAAGAGCAGTTCCAAAATAAATGTAAAGTGGACTCAGGTTTTTCTGAACAGAAAGAACAGAGGGTATCAATGCCATTCTTAAGTCTTTTGAGAAAGCATTTAGACCTGTGTAAAACCTGTGAATTCATTTAAAGGTGATTTCTCTCGCTTTTTTACTATCACTGGCTGAAATATTAATGTTACTTTTAGAAATAAGAGAATCAGGTTGACTTCATGAGGATTGAGGAGTAGACCCCTGCCAATAACATTTCCTTCTCATTTCATGATTTTTTCTCTCTTCTTCAAAACACATCACTTATTTGTATTGCTACTTCATTTATTTTCTTCTCGTGCCTTGCTTCATGCCTGTTTACTTGCATCAATCAGTGCTAGGGCTGCACAATTAATCGAATTTTAATCACGATCACGATTTTGGCTTCCCACGATCAAATTCGCGTGATCGAGCGATATTTAAAATGCGTCATTCATTTACGCTTTGTATTAAAGTTTTTTTTTTTTTTTAAAGCCAGTCTAGCGCGCTGTAAAGCCGCTGTCTGATCACGTGCGTCCATGCACCAATAAGAGTTGTTCCCTGCAGCGCGCAGCAGCTCAGTCAGTTTCCAGATGTAGACAGTCACAGACAGAAGAAAGAGTAGCGTGAGGAAAATACCACAACAGATAGCAGGCTATAATCTATCTTAACAAAGAAAAAATGTCTAACGTAGCAGAGGGAGCGGCCGAGGGGCTTGTCCCGAGAATCGGATCGTCATCCATTGTGTGGAAACATTTTGGGTTTCAGGCAAGTGACACAAAACAAGAACAGGTCATATGCAAAGAGTGCCATAAAGTTGTTTTGGCACCACAAAGCAACACAACGAACCTCTTTAACCACTTAAAAAAACACCATAAAGTTCAATACGATGAATGTATGAGGGCGAAGAAATGCGTTGCAAAGACTAATCATCCCACAACATCAACTCAGACATCCATCGAAGCGAGCCTCTTTAGCGCATCACCATACCCATCCACCTCCCAAAGACACAGTGAAATAACGAATGCAGTCGCATTTCATTTGGCTAAAGACATGTGCTCAATAAACACGGTGACAAACGAAGGCTTCAAATTCTTGGTCAACACTCTGGATAAACGATACGTGATCCCCTCGCGTAATTATTTTTCAAAGGTGGCACTACCTGCGATGTACAGAAAACGCAGAGGGGAAATAGAGCGTGATCTTGCCAATATAAAGTACTTTGCAACTTTCGGCATTGTTCTTCTGCCTTGAAATGTTCTTATTTGGTTACATTCTGTTATGGAATATTTGTTTCTTATTGATTGTATATTTTTTATTTTTAGTTTTATTCACATCCATTATGCAGGTACAACTTAAGTTTATATTTTGCTTCCTAAAATATATTTACACATTGTAAAATGTAAAATAGTGCCCTGTTGAAGTTTTGCTACATTTTCTTTATTGTTTTAATTTATTTTAATTTATTCTTTAAGGAGATTCACTGAATTTTGGTGAATAAGAGGACCTATTTTATTTTGATGCACATATCTGTACATTAGCAGGAATGTTGCACAATATGGATGTGAAGGCAGGAAATGTAATTAGCTTGTGTGACAATAAAAAATTGTTTTGGTTAAAATCAACAAATAATCGTGCTAATTAATCGTGATCTCAATATTGATCAAAATAATCGTGATTGTCATTTTGGCCCTTATCGTGCAGCCCTAATCAGTGCCATTATAAAGTAGCCTATATGAAGACTTTGGTTCCAAAATGAGATAACTCCGTTCATAAAACATTTCTAAAGGCATGTTTTTTATTACGTTATCACGTTTTTGTTGTGTTTTATTGTTATTCTGCCCTCGCATGTACGACGTCTGATTTGTACAGCTAGACAGATAGTTAACAGCAATGAAGAGAAACTCCAGACTTCTTATTGAGGAATGATGTTTTATCTTTTGAACTCTTTTCTTCCTCAGTTTTATTTCTTAGTGTTTTCTCCATTTAAGTCTGTAAGAATGAAATAATAAACAGAAAATAACATTACAAAAGTGTAACATCTGAAGTGTCTCTTACACAATAAACATGAATTACCCAGTAACTCTCTATACAGTATACAGCATTCTCTATATCAACACTTTCACACAATAAACTACAGGTGTCCTTAATGTATAGTAATAAAACAAACATCCGCAATATCACCAAACTACCTGTTAGACTGTTACATGTATAATATATATACGAATCAACAGATGTAAATAAATCAACTACTTAATCTAAGGCGAAACGTCGAGGCTCGTTGCTGAGCAGATAAATCAGCGAGTCAGAAAACAAAAAAGCTTCAAACTAGAGCATACGCGATGAAACTGAAAGAGTCACGAACGTAATAACACACATTACTTAAAGTAAACATACATCATACAGAAACCACAATTCTGACGAAAAAAGGACTTACAGACAAAGATTTAACCAAACTCTGTGATGACGCAGACACGAGGGTGATTTCCGCACTGTTGCTCGGCTCGAACGCTTGCCCGTACTAACGGGTCCGACTAGGAAACAAATTAAAACGCCGAAGGGCGGAACAATTGTGTTATCTAGCTTTATTTTTGGAGTTACTATTGCTTAAATCCCTCAATCCCTTCATAATAATATCTTGTTCAATATGTACACGATATACAGGCTAAATATATATATATATATATATATATATATATATATACATATGTATGTATATTAGTTCAAGAAAGTTACTTCAAGAGTTGGATGGCAAAGTGAGTATGCAGAATAAATCTTTCTTTAAGGCACTCCCTAAGAAACTGTGGTCTGAGATCAGCCTGTGTGCTCGAACCTAAAGAATTAATTCATTCAGCAGCTAAAACCCATTAGGAAACCTTTACAACTGTCCACGGTTATCAAACAACGCCCTCTACTGGCGAAGGGGTGCAAACGTTCAATTGAAAGGAGAAGACAAATCAGATTCTCATTTTCTTTACAGAAGTAAAAGCCAGTATAAAAAGAGTTTAAAAGTACTTACTGAATTGATGAATGACACTCCTAAAAGTGCCACACAAACACACATAACCGAATATTGATTAGCGTTGTATGAACAACAGACTGTAATAAATATGAATAAGAGACTGTAATAAATATGATTTTAATTTTTATTAATAAATAATTGTTAGGAACGATCGAAGAAGTGATGACGACGTCTAGTGGTAGAGGTCATCTTGTGGTAAAAGCCATGCGTTTATCAAAAAGAAGATATCTCATGACAATTTCACATCACCCCCCAAGCGTTGCATTTGCGAAAGAGCATAAACGAGTATATACTGTAGCTCCGAAACAGGATTGGTAATATCATGCAACGTTGTTTTCCTTACACTAGATGTCCTAAAAGCCCCCTTTCACATCGAACAGAGAGTTTGCTTTTACAAATGTGTACATCAAGTCCCGTTGATTTCATTGATTAGGTGGTGAAAAGAATGACGACACGATATAAGCAAAAGCTCTTTATTTGGAGGCAAACAATCTGTGAATGACCGATTCAAATATTGCTTGGAGCACCGCCATTGGCTGTTGTTTTGCATAATTAATGAGCTAGGTCTGGAAATGTCATTCTGTGACTACTCGTTTATAAATATCATTGTGTTTCGAGTTCCGTTTTCAACAAAAGTGTGTACAATAAAAACGCTCTGTCTGACTCGTGTTGTCAACGTTAAACGTGAATGTAAATTTCATCACCAACCGTCGTCGGTTGGAGCGTCGCCAGTATGCCGTATAAAAGCAGTCGCGACACCAGCTGGTTGCCACGGTGATCTATCGCCTTGCCCAAGCCAACATGCTACTAGAGTCGCTCGTCAGGGCGCGCTGGGTCTCTGCGCTCGGACAACGGGCTGATGCCGTCGGCGAGCATCAGCTTTTGTTTCTTTTGTACGTCTACAAGAGACACACGTTAATGTGAGAGCTTTACTTGTGTACACATCCATGTGCATCAGAAGAGATGACCTGCATATGCGACACCACACCGACGGCTGGAAGTGAACCCGTCCCACCGGAAGTGCTCCTAAAATCAACATTAGGATTTACATAACAATTGATAAAATCACAAATGTCACACCAAAATGTAACTGTGAAAGAGCAGTTCCAAAATAAATGTAAAGTGGACTCAGGTTTTTCTGAACAGAAAGAACAGAGTTGTATCAATGCCATTCTTAAGTCTTTTGAGAAAGCATTTAGACCTGTGTAAAACCTGTGAATTCATTTAAAGGTGATTTCTCTCGCTTTTTTACTATCACTGGCTGAAATATTAATGTTACTTTTAGAAATAAAAGAATCAGGTTGACTTCATGAGGATTGAGGAGTAGACCCCTGCCAATAACATTTCCTTCTCATTTCATGATTTTTTCTCTCTTCTTCAAAACACATCTCTCTTCTTCAAAACACATCACTTATTTGTATTGCTACTTCATTTATTTTCTTCTCGTGCCTTGCTTCATGCCTGTTTACTTGCATCAATCAGTGCCATTATAAAGTAGCCTATATGAAGACTTTGGTTCCAAAATGAGATAACTCCGTTCATAAAACATTTCTAAAGGCATGTTTTTTATTACGTTATCACGTTTTTGTTGTGTTTTATTGTGTTATCTAGCTTTATTTTTGGAGTTACTATTGCTTAAATCCCTCAATCCCTTCATAATAATATCTTGTTCAATATGTACACGATATACAGGCTAAATATATATATATATATATATATATATATATACATATGTATGTATATTAGTTCAAGAAAGTTACTTCAAGAGTTGGATGGCAAAGTGAGTATGCAGAATAAATCTTTCTTTAAGGCACTCCCTAAGAAACTGTGGTCTGAGATCAGCCTGTGTGCTCGAACCTAAAGAATACATTCATTCAGCAGCTAAAACCCATTAGGAAACCTTTACAACTGTCAACGGTTATCAAACAACGCCCTCTACTGGCGAAGGGGTGCAAACGTTCAATTGAAAGGAGAAGACAAATCAGATTCTCATTTTCTTTACAGAAGTAAAAGCCAGTATAAAAAGAGTTTAAAAGTACTTACTGAATTGATGAATGACACTCCTAAAAGTGCCACACAAACACACATAACCGAATATTGATTAGCGTTGTATGAACAACAGACTGTAATAAATATGATTAAGAGACTGTAATAAATATGATTTTAATTTTTATTAATAAATAATTGTTAGGAACGATCGAAGAAGTGATGACGACGTCTAGTGGTAGAGGTCATCTTGTGGTAAAAGCCATGCGTTTATCAAAAAGAAGATATCTCATGACAATTTCACATCACCCCCCAAGCGTTGCATTTGCGAAAGAGCATAAACGAGTATATACTGTAGCTCCGAAACAGGATTGGTAATATCATGCAACGTTGTTTTCCTTACACTAGATGTCCTAAAAGCCCCGTTTCACATCGAACAGAGAGTTTGCTTTTTCAAATGTGTACATCAAGTCCCGTTGATTTCATTGATTAGGTGGTGAAAAGAATGACGACACGATATAAGCAAAAGCTCTTTATTTGGAGGCAAACAATCTGTGAATGACCGATTCAAATATTGCTTGGAGAACCGCCATTGGCTGTTGTTTTGCATAATTAATGAGCTAGGTCTGGAAATGTCATTCTGTGACTACTCGTTTATAAATATCATTGTGTTTCGAGTTCCGTTTTCAACAAAAGTGTGTACAATAAAAACGCTCTGTCTGACTCGTGTTCTTAACGTTAAACGTGAATGTAAATTTCCTCACCAACCGTCGTCGGTTGGAGCGTCGCCGATATGCCGTATAAAACCAGTCGCGACACCAGCAAGTTGCCACGGTGATCTATCGCCTTGGCCCAAGCCAACATGCTACTAGAGTCGCTCGTCAGGGCGCGTTGGGTCTCTGCGCTCGGACAACGGGCTGATGCCGTCGGCGAGCATCGGCTTTTGTTTTTTTTGTACGTCTACAAGAGACACACGTTAATGTGAGAGCTTTACTACACATCCATGTGCATCAGAAGAGATGACCTGCATATGTAGTACTCCTGCAATGAGGAGAAGATTATATAAAAGAACAAGACGGACGCGTTGCTTCCTTATCAGTGTTCTTACTGGAAAATGTTTAATGTAATGACATTGAATATATTTAAAATGTAAAAGAACAGCATGAATGATTCAAACATATGTTTACCCAACATAGAGAAATGATCAGTGACGTAACATCCACTCTGATAATAGCATTCAGTACTCATAGATCGTTAACGTCAATCACGCTTAGATAACAATTCATAACAGAGAGAAAATAACGCTTAACATTTACAACACAAGATTACATTCACTTTCACAAACATACTTAAACTCTTGTGGAGTAGCACCATTGCGATACAAACGCACGTGCTAACCATGCTCTCTTTTATACATCGTTCATTAAAATAAAAATAAGAGATTAATGACTTAATAAACACCGTTACATCGCTATGTATATGTCACACATAAAATTTACAATTACCTGCAATGAGGAGAAGATTATATAAAAGAACAAGACGGACGCGTTGCTTCCTTATCAGTGTTCTTACTGGAAATGAAGCGCGTCGCGACGTTCTTCCCCATTACGTGCAGTGACGTCATCGCGCAGGTACGCAACTTTCTACGCAAAATACTCAAATAAATATATAACAACATTATTTTAACGAACTACATGAACTTAAATTGACAGTCAACTTTCAGTATACCACACTCTCCCCCACGAGATAAGATGTCGCCCCGACATCTAAACACAAAGTCCAAAGCATCAACACTTTGTTTATCTCTCTCTTTATGGCACGTTACACTTAAACAACAGTAGAAGGCCACATGAAGTGGTAAATTTCCGTGCATAGTTACATCTTTACTTGTCTAGACATAAAAATGGATTAAACACCCAACAATAGAACAAAGCTGTAATAATACTGCAACAATGACACATCACCGAAAATATTTTGTTTTGTTCGCTAGCTAGTTATTTACAATTGACTTATGGTCACAAACATTTCCTTAACATACGTTAATCCGTAGAAATGTACACAATGTTTCTTAAGAGTACCAAGTCTATTTCAGTGTCAAACCACCAAGAAAAAACCCTCGGATCCAGGCTGATGCACAACTCGAGGGGACACTCTCTCTATACATATATAAAAAACAATAACAATTAAAGAGTTCAAAGTCCGTAGAACAATGTCGTGAAGGCACATAGTTCCAAAGTTTTTGTTCCTGTTCCATTTAAAGAACTCTTTGGGATATGTTTATAACAGTTCCTGTAGGTAGGTAGTACATGAGAGTACGGGCAAATGCTAAAGAGATCTCAACAATTGTTAGTAAACAGTCCCATGGAATTTTAAATTGTAACAATGTAGCATTCTCAACAGTTACTTATCACCAACAATAGTTGCTTTGGGAAACAATTGCTTGTCTATTTCCTCTAAGTGTGAGAAGTTTATAGTTCTTGCAGTATGCACTTACTAAGAAACAACAAACAGTCCCTGTGTAATGGTTTTAAGGCATTGAGATGGCAGTTCACACTGTACACAGGCCATAGAATGGCTATTCAGGGATGAAGTTCAAGGAAACTACAGTTCATTATTAGTAAGACACATGTTGCTGAGTATAATGAGGTGGCATTGGTAGCCAGGGGTTTAAAGCTGTTGCACCAGTGGCAATTACTTGAGGATAGTATGGACTACCCATTATTTGCACATTGTAACATGATGGAGTCCCAAAATGATCATAGGTAAATCTTTTTGGGGGCCGTCGTTTCCTCATGACAAGCTGGGACTCATTTATTCGCTCTGGTCTTAGATTTCTGAATTCAGGTGTCTCGGCTACTTCTCCAACAGGTAAATCTCGGTCTACTTGTTCAGCAATCTGTTTGTGTGCCTGAGGTTCTTGTCTCGGTTCAGATATGGCGGTAGGTTCTGGTTGTCCCATCTCTAACTCTCTCACGTGCGACTGGGGCATTGGCTCTATCAACTCAGGAAGACTGGAATCATCCTCGCAGGGTACTGACTGAGGTGGTAACATCTCTTTCTTTCTCAGATGATCACTGCTTCCCCTTCTCATTTGACTAGGTCCTACACGAAGGTGATATTCCTCTTCCTCACTTCCACTTTCTGAATGTTTTTCTCTCTCCCCAGGAGGCTGGGCTCGTCCTTTCATCTGTTGGTGCTTTGGTTTTGATGTGGGGGTATGTTTTGGTGCAGTTTCAAAGGGTAAGTGATCACAGGGAAGGAGAAGGTTGTGGTGCAACACTCTTGAGCGACCTCTACTCTGTTCAGGTTTCACTTCGTAGACTGGTATATCATCAGCAACCTGACGTATGATGACATGAACTTCGTTCTCCCAATAACTTCGAAGTTTTCCTGTACCGCCTCGCGGGGTCAGATTTTTCACCAGGACCCTGCTCCCTGGAGTTAGATTTGTATACCTCACTTTGAGATCGTAATTCCTCTTGTTTCGGTCAGCACACCTTTTAGCATGTTCTCTTGCAATCTCACACGCTTCTTGCATCCCCTCGGTCCACCGTTTCATGTACTCACTGTGGCTCACAGAGCTGGGGTTCGAGTCGAGTCCGAAAGCAGCATCGATGGGAAGCCTTGGAGAGCGACCAAAAAGAAGCTGGAATGGTGAAAAGCCAGTAACTTCACATTTGGTGCAATTGTACGCAAATATTAATTTGTTGAGTGACTGCTTCCAATTGGATTTTTGTCTTTCGGTGAGGGTTTTCATCATTTGCAGTAAAGTTCGATTAAATCTTTCCACCTGCCCATTCCCTTGTGGATGGTAGGGGGTGGTCCTGGAGCCGGCGAAGCCACTGTACTTGCTGAGTTGAGTGAACAGCTGATTTTCGAACTCTCCCCCTTGATCATGGTGAATTCGGGTGGGAAACCCAAACTTGAGGGCAAAATCATTGAACAACTGGTCGGCCACTGTCTTTCCTGACTTTGAGGTGGTGGCATAGGCCTGTGCAAATCGAGTAAAATGGTCAATGATTATCAAAATGTACTCATAACCACCCTTACATTTGTCCACATGGAGGAAGTCAATAGATACCAGTTCAAACGGATGGGTCGTTGTTATACTTTTGAGTGGTGCCCTCGTTTCCCGACAGGGCTTTTTCTGTTTTATGCAGGAACAGGTTCTCAGGACATAATGTTCGATGTCTTTTTGCATGTGGGGCCACTGATGAGATTGTTGGTGCGGTCCAGACCCTGGTGGCCCATTTCATCGTGCAGTTCTCGTAAGACAGTTGTTTTGAGTGAGGTTGGTAAAACCAGCTGTGTCCTCTGAGACGTTTTACGAAATAGAACTCCATCCTCATCCAATTTCAATTTGTCCCATTCTCTTAGGAGGCCTTTCAACTGTGATTTTGGTGAATTCCATCTCTGGGGAGGCCTGGTTCCCGATTGTAAGTGTTTAATGACTACTCCAATATCCTTGTCATTTTCCTGAGCTTGTCTTACTTCCACTCTTGACAGGGGTTGAAGAGTTTTCCCACTTTCCTCCACACTTGCAGAGATATACTGACAGGCTATAGCAGAGGGCACATCCAGATCGTTTTGGACTTCCACTGCCTGGATCAGAGATCCCACACAATCTGATGAAAGCTGCTCAGTGCATTCTCCCATTATTTCCTCCAAATCGGCTGGCATCCTGGAAAGTGAGTCTGCATCAATGTTTTCCTTGCCAGGGCGATAGCGAATTGTAAAGTGAAAATCTGCAAGCTCGGCAACCCATCGGCAGCCAGTGGCATTCAATTTGGCAGATGTCAGAACGTATGTTAACGGATTGTTGTCACTAAATACCGTAAAAGTCGGGGCATAATAGAGGTAGTCTCTGAATTTTTCAGTTACAGCCCATTTGAGGGCAAGAAATTCCAACTTCCCACTGTGTAAATGATAGTTTTTTTCTGCCGCTGTTAAAGTCCGGGAACCGTAGGCTAGAACTCTTAGCTTCCCGTTTTGTTCCTGGTACAGGACCGCTCCCAGACCTTGGTTGGACGCATCTGTGTGAAGTGTGAAAGGCTGGGAGAAATCAGGAAATCCTAACACAGGAGGCTGAACTAAACAATCGATCAGTTCTTCAAGGATCCCTTGATGATTTTCTGTCCATTGGATCAGTTGATTTGATGGCATCACATGAGTCATTCTGCCTGTTTCCCTCTTTCGCTTTCCTTTCCTCTGGTCCCTCTTATTGTCAGTCTTTCCCTTTAGCAGATCGTAAAGGGGGTTGGCAATCCGCGAGAAATCTTTGATATACTGTCTATAATAGCTGAGCAGGCCCAAAATCTTGCGTAAGTCCCCCACAGTGTTCAATTTCTTTTCTTTGAGTGCTGTCACAGCGATTGTGTCTGCCGGGTCCATGCGGCTGCCTTCCGCAGAAACGATCCTGCCCAGATAGCGAACCTTGTTCTTGAAAAGCTCACATTTTTTTGGCTTTAACTTGACTCCATGGGCTTTCAACCGTTGCAGGACTCTCCTCACCGCTTCCACCTGTTCACAAAAAGACTTAGTAAAGACCAGTATGTCGTCAAGGTAGGGTATACAAATGTCATCCCTTAGTCCTTCCAAACATTCCTCCATAAATCGTTGAAATGCCGCTGGTGCATTCATTAGGCCAAATGGGATGCGGTTCCATTGATACAGGCCCCACGGTGTAGTGAACGCCGTTAGATGTCTACTCTCTGGACACATAAAGCCTTGGTGGTACGCTTTCCCTTGATCTAATAGAGAGAACCAGCTGTTACCTCCCAGGCCATCCAATATATCCTGCACTCTCGGTATAGGCTGGCGATCAGGAACGGTCTTACGGTTCAAGTCCCTATAGTCAATGCACAATCTGAGGCTTCCATCCTTCTTACGGACACACACAATGGGAGACGAGTATGGGGAATGAGACTTTTCCACCCACCCTTGAGCGATCAAATCACGCAGGTAATCCTTCATTTCCTGATATAAAGGCTTAGGAACTGAAGTGTATGTGCGGGTAACCGGTGTGTTGTCATTCAGAGAAATACTCAACTCTAATCCTTGAACACAGCCAATGTCATCATCTGATTTAGAGAAAGCATGGCATTCCTCATGTAACATCTGTTTTACTTGCTGTTGCTGGGACAGAGTCAAATGGCCCACATCGACTGGAGGGTCCCATGAATCCTTATCCCCATCCACGTCCGTGGTTTCTGGTGGGGACTGCGTGACAGAGGCAGAGGTGGTACTTTGTGGGGTTGGCAAAATAGACTTGACTGACTGTACTGTCCCCAGCTCTGTCCTCCCCATAAGCGTGATGTCATGATCTGTTCCATTCTGTACACTGATGGTAATCTGTGGGCAAGCACCCTCTTTTAGCATAAATAGTGTATCAAACAGTTCAAGGCCGTCAGGGTGTTGGGGATTAACATGTGGTTCAAACAGCAGCACAGTATCTTGTTTCACTAGTGGCCCCCTTACCTGACACTGAATCTGCATCACAGTTTGCTTTGGTACATTCACCCGCCCCTTTACTGTTCTAACCACATACACACCAGGGTCTTCTGCTGATACTAGATTGATGAAGGTGTGTACTTTATTTTTCTTGAGGCCCGGGAAAGCATTCCGAACAGTGTTGTACATATTTCCATCAGTCGCATTATGAGATCCATCCGAATCGCACTTCCGTATTAGTTGCTCGATTACATTGTACCCTATGATTGGCCTAGACAACTCTTGGTTCTTCAAGACAAGCACAGGAATGATTAACTCTCTCCCCTTTGCTACAGGGGATGTCAACTTGAAAGTAATTTCCACCCAGCCACTGTATGGTATGTTTGTTCCATTTGCCGCCACCAACTGCAGATTATCTGGAGCGCCTGCTGCCTCGGAAATGTTTTTAAGAGTCACATCAGGTGCGTACTTTGTTTTCCACAGTTCATCTATAATAGATACTTGGGAACCTGTATCCCATAATGCTTCTGTCCTCTGTCCCTGCAGATAACAGGTCACTAGACATTGTTTGCCTAATAGAGACGTGACAGCAGAATGACAATTAACGTTACAAGAACTAGGTAAAATACTGTTAAGTGACTGGGGCTCAAGATCACGCTGTACCTGCTGATTTGGGCCACTTCCTTGTTCTTGGGACCTTTTCACTGTTTGGGTCACACCCTGTCCCTCGGGGGTAACCCACTCCTGTTTAACGCCGCTCCTGACTGGGGTCTGACACTCTTGCTCTTACAGCCAGCTGAGAAATGCTCGCTGCTGCCACACAAGTAACAGTGAGTACATGGTTCCATGGTTTTGCATTGCTGGCAATGGAAACATTGTCTCGCTCGTGGATGGCGAGGTGGTCGGTACTGATGAGGGTATGGTTGTGGCGGCACCACATACTGCTGGCCATAATATGGGGCTGCTCCAACGTTTAGAGGCTGAGTCGCATAAGGTTGTGCATGATGGGTTACATACTGTTGGGGTGACTGCACAGGATGCTCTTGTGTGACAAAAGGGTATTGAACCGGCTTTGTGTGCGGTATATATCGTTCCGATACATGTTTTTGACTTTGGTCAAGCTGGTGTGAAGACGAATATGGACCCGTCCCCTGTTGGCATTTAACTGTCTCTGCTCCCCAGGCCTGACTCTCTCGGATTGGCGTCCATCCAGGGGCCGGTTGGAAACCTTGGGAGCGGCTCTGATGCTGGGGGGCAGCTGTAGCTACTGGTTCCTGGTTATGGACTGCACAGCATCGCTGAGTAACAGGAAAGGGCTTCTGCATTGTTTCTTTAAGTTGCATGACATCCTCACTTAGACTTTTCAGCTGCGCCATCAGATCAAACTTAGGGTGTTTAGATTGGCATTTTGGTTCAGGGTCATCTAGCTGCACAACATGAACAGTGCCGGTTCGTTCACCTTTCCGTTTGCTTTGCCGTTCCGATTCGTTAGAACAAGCGACATTAAGTTTCTCTAGTAACACTTCGTCGGTTATAGTGGGGTTGGACAGATATTGTTGAAGGTCACTTTGGATGCGATCATTATGCAGCCCTGTTAGAACTGTGTGTAAGAACATGTTTTGGACCAGAGCCGGGTCATATTTTAACCCAGAGTCATCTTCTTGAGAGGCGAACAAGATTTTCTGTCTAAGGTCGAGGACGCGGATCAGGAAGCTTTGTGGGGTTTCTTTTGGGCGCTGCGCTTCTGTAGTGAGTTGTTTATATAGTTCAGTTGCATTTTTTTCCTGGTAGTGAGAGCGCAATATGTGTCTTAGCACTGGGAGTGTCAGCCCTGCCTTTCCCTCAAGATAACTTCGCAGCTGAAACCCTGGCGTGATAGCCTTGATGACCGAATCAATTATTTCCTGTTCTGGGTAACCTTTGTTTATTCCACTTTCTATCTGCCGTACCAAACTTGAAAAGGAAAGTCGGTCCTTTTGACCCGGATCACCTATCAGACCTGATATTTTGAAGTCTTTATGCCATACTGAGGTGACCTGTCGCTGTGGTAGATCTACAGAGCTCACTGAGTTACGGTCCTTATGTCCCTGTTGGCCTTCCGTAGTGTGAGGCATGGCATGACTGATATGCATGGTGGAAAACGACTCTGACACATTTTCATTTTCCCTTATTTCCCGCATCATGTTAGCCCCCTCACGAGAAGTATTTTCCTCTCTCGCAAGCCTGTGTTCAGAACTGTCAACATCAGTCCCCGTGAGCAGACTCAATTGTTCATTAATTTCCAGCAGCTCAGCCATCCCACCATCCTCGAGCTCCCCTAACTCAGCTCTTAGCATGTGGTTACTCAGACTGTTTAACAGAGACAAACGAGTTGCATTTGTTTCACCCTCCTTTGTAATGTGAAGAAAGACACAGAGTTCTGTCAGTTTTTCACGTGAAAGTTTACATAGTTTCTCCCCGATTTCATCCTGGAGACTTTTAAACGCATCCATTATTAGCAGCCGTGTATGGGTTGTTGAGGGTAGTGTTTACCTCACTGACTCGACGTTGCTACTGCTGGTTATCGCTGAACCTCAGCAAGTGCATTGCTCGACCAGATCACCTCACTACTCGCCCTCGCTGCCTCACACTGCAGTTTCAACGTCACTGTGAACAGGATGGTGTTGCTAGATGGGTTCTACCGGCCAGGGAGTTAATCCACCCAACATTCATCCCAGCGGTGCCTCCAAAATTGTAGTACTCCTGCAATGAGGAGAAGATTATATAAAAGAACAAGACGGACGCGTTGCTTCCTTATCAGTGTTCTTACTGGAAAATGTTTAATGTAATGACATTGAATATATTTAAAATGTAAAAGAACAGCATGAATGATTCAAACATATGTTTACCCAACATAGAGAAATGATCAGTGACGTAACATCCACTCTGATAATAGCATTCAGTACTCATAGATCGTTAACGTCAATCACGCTTAGATAACAATTCAAAACAGAGAGAAAATAACGCTTAACATTTACAACACAAGATTACATTCACTTTCACAAACATACTTAAACTCTTGTGGAGTAGCACCATTGCGATACAAACGCACGTGCTAACCATGCTCTCTTTTATACATCGTTCATTAAAATAAAAATAAGAGATTAATGACTTAATAAACACCGTTACATCGCTATGTATATGTCACACATAAAATTTACAATTACCTGCAATGAGGAGAAGATTATATAAAAGAACAAGACGGACGCGTTGCTTCCTTATCAGTGTTCTTACTGGAAATGAAGCGCGTCGCGACGTTCTTCCCAATTACGTGCAGTGACGTCATCGCGCAGGTACGCAACTTTCTACGCAAAATACTCAAATAAATATATAACAACATCATTTTCACGAACTACATGAACTTAAATTGACAGTCAACTTTAAGTATACCACACATATGCGACGCTACACCAACCGCAGGAAGTGAACCCGTCCCACCGGAAGTGCTCGAATCCCTGCCTGAAATATATTTATATATATATCTTTTTTTTTAATTAAATGCTTGTAGAAGATAACAAAAAACAAACATTTACAACAACCATTATCATTGTCAATACAAGCTCCAGATTCCCTCAGTCCAGACTAAATTCCTTCAGTCTTCCAATCCAGATTAGGTGCAAAGTCCTTAAACACAGTCACTGTTCTTGTAGCTTTTAAGTTTTTAGAGAACTCAACAGGCTACTCAAAGTACATTTTCAACTCGCATTTAAACCTCAAAAAAAGAGGAGTGCATTTAGACAATTTAGATTTGTGAATGTGAAATTTAGCTAACAGAAAAATAAGGTTTATAAAATAAATATCACTTTTCTTTTCACATTCATGAAAACCAAAAATTACATTTAATGTATGTAAAATCAATGTAGATGACCTCTAACAGTGTTTTATTATAATTATTCTGTTTCATACCTTTTATTTCACGTGACTTTTATTTTGTCATCACGTTATCTGTGGGGGGGGGGAGTGCTAATCACTCCGCGCTCACACTTTCAATACAAAACTTGAGTTACTAGTGCTCCAAGGTGCAAGTTGAGTATATGACGGCAGCTTTCCCTGGATCACCACTTTTAGCACCCTTTGATATGCGGAGCGAGGTATGTGGTCCATTGCAATATTCTATTTCATTTAAATTAATTTATGCTGTCATGTAAATTGTATCGAGGTTCATTTCTCATTATGGCTGTTGCCTGCTATGCTGTTATCTATGCGATGCTAGCTTGCTAAAGTGCTTTTGTTAAGGGATTATTTGGTATCTAACTAAATTGCCTTTGTTATTTCCTAAGTTTTCACGGTGTTGGTGTTATTGCACACCCGACTAAATTAAAGTACACCCGTATGGAAACACTCCCAAGCCTGTTTATTCCAAGTTAAAGGGACGCTACAGTGAAAACTCGTCGCTCGATGTGGAGTGAAAATTCAACGTAACGTTAGAAGGACTGCCATCATTCGCCATTCTGTGTACAAGACTGCCACCTTCTGTTCGAACGCCCTCTCTTCAACCGGCACCCAGGCAAGATCGGTCTATTTCGTTTATGCTGATTGCTGCATAAAATCTCATGGACTCTTTGATTGCGAACAGTGATATTTATGTAATGGACTAAAGTTACCTTTATATCAATATACTGTACATGTTTGATGCTCTGATTTAATCATACATTTAAAAAGGGAACTTAAAGATACTTAAGGGTAATTAAAAAAAAAAAAAAAAAAAAAAAAAAAAAAAAAACTATTGAACTGATTGAACCTGTAAAAGGTAAATTCATTCATGGGTAAATCTGTATGATAGCATTCTTTGCTAGTTGTTTGTGTGTTAGCCTAGATTTTCGTTACTGATAATCGCCCAGTGCACGTTTTGATATTAAGTATTTGTTGAGTTATTTAAACTATAGTTCAGTAGTTCTATATAACCAAACAGAAGCACAACTTCAACAAAATGTCACTTAATGGAGAAGAAGTAGCAAGCACACATGACCCAACCATGGAAACAGATAACCCACAGCCAGTCAGGTCTAGTTCACGTGAAAGAACATTTACAGAAAAGGGACTAGAGATGCACAAACAGGAAGCCATTAAACACAAGAAAGAATTCATGAGAGCTTATAGCTCCTGGAAAGAGGTAGCAGGAAAGGTTAGGACCGCACTAAAATCATTCTGTTCTCAAGATGAACTAAATAAAATCAGAGAAGAAATCCAAAGTCGACACAGTGTAGTGAGTGAATGTTATGAGCCCATTCAACGCAACCACAATGCTACCCCAGACATTGTACCGAAAATGGATGCTTGTATAGCACTCACTGCAGAGATCAGTGAAATAATAGAGAAGCGGCTAGAAATTGTAGATGAGATCTTTAATCCAGAACTTGAGAAACTACGAGTGAGGATGGCACTTAAAAAGGATGAGTATGGATCTATCTTCGGACACACAAAGACCGATACTGTACTCTCTCTCGCAGAAAATTCAATCCACTCACAGGGCTCTAGCAAACATGTAGACGCAGGAGCAGAACTCGCAGCTCAACAAGAAAGGGTTAAAGCAGTATATCAAATACAAGCTCAAGAAGAAGTTCTTAGCAAGTTAGAAGAGGAGAAGCAGCTAGTTCTTAAAAGGTTGGAAGAAGAAAAGCAAGTAGCTCTTAAAAGGATAGAGGCAAACATGCATCAGGAAGAAAAAAGACTACAACAAATTCAAGCAGAGTCAGAAGTAAAAATAGCAGAGGCAAGAGTAAACGCATACGAGAGCCTTGAACGTGACTCCAGAGACTGGCTAAAGGAGACTGATCTCACAGTTAAATTCAGCCAGCTTAATCCAAAGGCCAACGCATACCAGCCTCCACAAGCACACGCCAATGCATTAACATCTCCTGAGAAAGACGGCCTTACCCAAGCACTCATACACTCACTCAGTATGAATCGCCTACCTGCTCCTGAGCCACCAAAGTTCTCTGGCGAAGCCCTAAAGTATGTAGACTGGAAGATGTCCTTCATGGCACTCATAGACCACCAACCTCTCCCAACTCATGAAAAAATGTTCTATTTAAAAAACTACCTGAGTGGAGAAGCACGTAAAGCTGTAGAGGGATTCTTCTATAGAAACTCAGAAGAAGCATATCAGGGAGCCCTAAAGGTCCTGGAAGAAAGGTACGGAAACCACTTCATTGTGCAAAAGGCCTTTAGAGACAAGCTCATGAAATGGCCCAAGATTGGTACCAGTGATCCTACTGCTCTTCGAGAGTTTGCTGACTTCCTGCGAGGATGCGTTGAAGCGATGCCTCATGTGAAAGGATTGGCCATCTTGGACGACTGTGAAGAGAACCACAAGTTGCTGAGGAAATTACCAGACTGGATAACACGAAGATGGAGCAGAGTCGTAACAGAAAGGTTAGATGAATCTGGAGAATACCCAAGCTTTTCCTGTTTCACAAGGTTCATCCAGAAGGAGGCTCGGATAGCTTGTAACCCTGTCGCCTCTCCACTTCTGATCAAGGCCACAGATGACAGGCAGCCCAAGAGAACTAGAGCACTTCACACAAACACTAAAAGGAACAATCCCATGGAAAAGGTTGAGAAAGTGTTCAGCACTAAGTCAAAGCCACCGTGTCCTATCTGCAAAGATGAGATGCACGGCGTCGTAAAGTGCCCTACCTTTGCAGCAAAATCTCTGGAAGATAAGAAGGCCTTCATACGGGAAAACAACTTGTGCTATGGATGTTTGAGAAAGGGACATAACAGTAAGGATTGCAAAATGCGTCACTCTTGTGGCATATGCAGCAGACGTCACCCCACCTGTCTACATGAAGAGAGAGAGAACCGATCTGTGGAAGTAAAAGAGAAACAGTCCACTTCCACAGACAAAGGCACTAGTCAGGAGGAGATCAAAGTGACGTCCCATGCAGTGTCGCAGCGCGTCTTTGCAACATCAAGCATCGTCCCTGTTTTCATGTCATCTGTAAATGAACCACAAAAGGAAGTAATAACGTATGCTCTTCTGGATACGCAGAGTGATTCGACATTCGTTTTGGAAGACCTACTCGAAGAGCTGAACGTAGAGACTAAACCAGTACAGCTCAAACTGAGCACCATGACAGCTGTTGACACACCCATAGCAAGCAAAAGTGTCTATGGTCTACAAGTTCGAGGGCTACAGTCTGAAAAACAGATTCAGCTACGCCAAGCCTACACTCGTGGTTTCATCCCGGTCGACAAGTCCTACATCCCGACTTCAAAAACAGCGCTGCTCTGGCCTCATCTAAAGCATCTAGCAAACAAACTCCCGCTGCTGAAGGACTGTGAGGTGGGACTGTTAATTGGAAGTGATTGCCCGTTGGCATTAGCCCCCCAGGAAGTCGTCATAGGAGGTGAAAATGATCCATTCGCCCAGAGGACGGAACTCGGCTGGAGCATCGTAGGCTCATCCAATCCACATCTGGATCGCCAGGGAAACCAGAGGTTTGTCCATCGAGTGACGGTGAAGGAAATACCAGTGCCATCAACCACCGATGTGCTGAAAGTCTTGGAATCAGACTTCAATGAAAGGAAGTATGCAGACAAAGACAAGTATGTGTCACAAGACGACGTTCGCTTCATTCAGCTCCTGAGTGGCAATATAACTCAAAGGAAAGATGGACACTATGAAATGCCCCTCCCCTTCAAGAGCACAGAGCCTCCTCTGCTACCAGACAACAAGAAGCTGGCAACAGTTCGGTTGCACCACCTAAAGAAAAGGTTAAAAAATAATGAGCGGTATAAAGAACAGTACAAGGCCTACATGACAGATATGATAAAGAAAGGCAACGCAGAGCCAGCCCCTCCTGCGACAGGACAGCAGACCACGTGGTACATACCACACCATGGGGTGTTCCACCCCAAGAAGCCAGAGAAGCTAAGGGTCGTTTTTGACTGTTCAGCGAAGTTCCGTGGTGTCTCACTAAATGATACACTGCTAACAGGCCCTGACCTGATCAACTCTCTCCTTGGAGTGCTCTGTCGTTTCAGAAAGGAGGCTGTAGCCATTATATGCGACATCGAGAAAATGTTCCATCAGTTTTACGTTTCTCCTGAACTACGGAACTACTTAAGGTTTCTCTGGTGGGAGGATGGAGACCTCGAAGCAAGGCCTCAAGAGTATCAAATGGCTGTCCATCTATTCGGCGCCGCTTCGTCACCCGGATGTGCCAACTTTGGTCTGAAGCACTTGGCACGTCAACACAAGGAAGAGTATCCTTCAGCGTCAGCCTTTGTGGAAAAGAACTTCTACGTCGATGATGGGCTTGTCAGCGTCCCCTCCGTAGAAGAAGCAAAGGAGTTGATCGCTGAAGCACGAGAGTTGTGCAAGAGAGGAGGTTTGCGTCTACACAAGTTCAATTCAAACGAAAGGTCAGTTCTGGACTCCGTGGACCCAACTGAGAGAGCAGTCACATCTGAACCCCTCAATCTGGACCTAAATGCAGCTCCAACAGAACGTGCTCTCGGTATCCAGTGGTCCCTTGAACATGACACCTTCAGCTTCAATGTAAACCCACAAACCAAGACCTCCACACGTCGCGGCATCCTATCCGTCATCGCTTCTTTGTACGATCCAGTCGGATTCGTGGCTCCGTTTATCTTAACCGGAAAGTGCATCCTCCAGGAGCTGTGCCGTCGAGGCATTGGATGGGATGACCCACTTCCCGAAGACTTAAGTCCACGGTGGGAGAGATGGAAGAGCGACCTACAAAGGCTAAATGAAGTCTCTATACCGAGATGCTACCAACCACAAGGCTTCTGCAAAACTGTCACGAGGGAACTACACCACTTCTCGGATGCCAGCAATATAGGATATGGCTCGTGTTCCTATCTGAGAAGCAAGAATGAAGATGGTAAAGTTCACTGCAGTCTCGTGATGGCAAAAGCTAGAGTTGCGCCTACAAAACTCACAAGCATTCCAAGATTGGAACTTTCAGCAGCAGTGATCGCTGCAAGATCAAGTGTAATGCTGAGAAACGAGCTTGAAATGCCAATCCATGCAGAATTTTTCTGGACTGACTCCCAAGTTGTTTTGGCTTACATCAACAATGAAGCTAGAAGGTTCCATGTCTTCGTTGCAAATCGTGTGCAAATGATCAGAGAACACACCAGCCCCAGCCAGTGGCACTATGTAGACACAACAGAAAACCCTGCTGACCATGCGTCGAGAGGTCTCAATGCAGTAGACATCTCCTCAACAAATTGGCTACCAGGACCCAAATTCCTGTGGGAACAAGAAATACATCCAGAGTCTCACCTCACTCCTGAGTTGCTTGTTGGTGATCCTGAGGTCAGGTCAATGCAGGTGTTTACAACTAAAGTTGAACCTTCCAAGTCAGACCTTCTTAACCGTCTAAATAGATTCTCCTCCTGGTCAAAACTCCTGAAAGTCATTGCAAGAATCAAGAGGCTGAATTCAAAGCAAACTCATCCTGGCAAACCTGTGAGTGTGGAAGAACGCGAAAGAGCTGCTGAATCCATAATGAGGCTTGCACAAGAAGAAGCATTCTCCCAAGAGATGAAGATACTTCAAAAGGGAAAAGGTCTTCAAAGCTCCAGCCCTCTGTTTCGCTTGGATCCCATCTTGGAAGGAGGAGTACTTCGTGTCGGTGGGAGACTAAATCAGTCATCCTTAAGCCTAGAAGTCAAACACCCTTTGATTCTACCCAAAGAAGGACATATTACCAAACTGATCTTGACCCATTGTCACGAGATGATCTGTCACCAAGGACGGAATCAAACTCTAACAGAGCTTCGAGCAAATGGGTTTTGGGTCATCGGTGGAAGTAAATCAGTTGCTAAGCTGATACACAGATGTGTGAAGTGCAGAAGACTCAGACGACCTGCAGAAGAACAACGCATGGCAGAGCTTCCTAAGGAGCGTGTAGAAGTCTCTGCTCCCTTCACATACTGTGGCATCGATTGCTTCGGCCCATTCATCACTAAGAAAGCCCGCAAAGAGCAAAAGCGCTATGGCTTAATCTTCACTTGCTTTGCCTCTCGATCTGTTCACATTGAGATGCTTGAGGACTTATCCACAGATGCATTTATCAATGCCTTAAGATGCTTCATCAGTCTCAGAGGAGCCGTTCGTCAACTCTATTGCGATCAAGGAACCAATTTTGTGGGAGCTAAAAATGAGTTCAAAGAAGCACTGAAGCAATGTGACACCAAAACAATCGAGAGCTTCCTCGCAGAAAGGCAATGTGAGTTCATCTTCAATGCTCCCTCAGCAAGTCACGCTGGCGGCGTCTGGGAGCGCCAGATTCGGACTGTCCGTAATGTCCTAAATGCTACACTCTGTCAATACTCAGGCAGACTCGATGATTCTTCCCTTCGAACTCTGTTCTATGAAGCAATGGCCATTGTGAACGGCCGTCCGCTAACTGTAGATGGGGTAAATGATCCTACCTCGCTCGAGCCATTAACTCCAAACCATCTCATACTGATGAAGTCCAAGATTGCTCTTCCACCGCCTGGCAAATTTGAGAAGGAGGATGTCTATGCAACTAAAAGGTGGCGAAGAGTCCAGTACCTCGTCGAACAGTTCTGGAGCCGGTGGAAGAGAGAATATCTCATGAACATCTCCACACGCCAAAAGTGGCATACGACTCGACGCAACCTCAAGTTAGATGACTTGGTCATTATAAAGGAAGACACCCCTAGAAATCAGTGGCACCTGGGACGAGTGGTTGAAACCACAAAGGAGAGCGATGGACTAGTGCGTCGCGTCAAGGTGTTACTCGGAGAAAGAACGTCAGTAAAACAAGATCGCCCTACCAAACCTGTGATTATAGAAAGGCCCATTCAGAAACTAGTTCTCCTCCTCGAGAGTGAGTTTTCAGTCTAGTTCTGCTCATTTATACCCTTATGATATAGGCTACACTCTCAGTTATTAAGTATTACTCACCTACACATATCTAGAAACACTGATACAGACATAGGACTCAAGTACGAGCCGTTCAGCCAGGTTGACCCTTGTCTTCACTTTCATAACATGAGTGATGGGAGTGTAGATGACCTCTAACAGTGTTTTATTATAATTATTCTGTTTCATACCTTTTATTTCACGTGACTTTTATTTTGTCATCACGTTATCTGTGGGGGGGAGTGCTAATCACTCCGCGCTCACACTTTCAATACAAAACTTGAGTTACTAGTGCTCCAAGGTGCAAGTTGAGTATATGACGGCAGCTTTCCCTGGATCACCACTTTTAGCACCCTTTGATATGCGGAGCGAGGTATGTGGTCCATTGCAATATTCTATTTCATTTAAATTAATTTATGCTGTCATGTAAATTGTATCGAGGTTCATTTCTCATTATGGCTGTTGCCTGCTATGCTGTTATCTATGCGATGCTAGCTTGCTAAAGTGCTTTTGTTAAGGGATTATTTGGTATCTAACTAAATTGCCTTTGTTATTTCCTAAGTTTTCACGGTGTTGGTGTTATTGCACACCCGACTAAATTAAAGTACACCCGTATGGAAACACTCCCAAGCCTGTTTATTCCAAGTTAAAGGGACGCTACAATCAACATTAGGATTTACATAACAATTGATAAAATCACAAATGTCACACCAAAATGTAACTGTGAAAGAGCAGTTCCAAAATAAATGTAAAGTGGTCTCAGGTTTTTCTGAACAGAAAGAACAGAGTTGTATCAATGCCATTCTTAAGTCTTTTGAGAAAGCATTTAGACCTGTGTAAAACCTGTGAATTCATTTAAAGGTGATTTCTCTCGTTTTATTACTATCCCTGGCTGAAATATTAACGTTACTTTTACAAATAAGAGCATCTGGTTGACTTCATGAGGATTGAGGAGTAGACCCCTGCTAATAACATTTCCTTCTCATTTCATGATTTTTTCTCTCTTCTTCAAAACACATCACTTATTTGTATTGCTACTTCATTTATTTTCTTCTCGTGCCTTGCTTCATGCCTGTTTACTTGCATCAATCAGTGCCATTATAAAGTAGCCTATATGAAGACTTTGGTTCCAAAATGAGATAACTCCGTTCATAAAACATTTCTAAAGGCATGTTTTTTATTACGTTATCACGTTTTTCTTGTGTATTATTGTGTTATCTAGCTTTATTTTTGGAGTTACTATTGCCCAAATCCCGGCTGACCCTCTGGCACTGACCCTTTAGAACCCAGTCTATTCCGCCCAAGGCGGCTCGGGGTCCGCTGTGGCCTAGTGGTTAAAGCGCTGGGCTTGTGATCAGAAGGTCGACGATTCAAATCTCAATGCCAGCCAGCACGGGTCATGGATGAAGTGCCCTTGAGCAAGGCACCTTAACCCTGATTGCTCTGCAGTAATGTGCCACAATTACTGCAGAGTAATCCAACGATCTAAACTGCTTATTAAGCAAACAAAGTCATATCATGTCTATATACTTCAAACAATCTGTGAATGACCGACTCAAATATTGCTTTGTGTGCAGTTGGAGAACCGCCATTGGCTGTTGTTTTGCATAATTAATGAGCTAGGTCTGGAAATGTCATTCTGTGACTACTCATTTACAAATATCATTGTGTTTCGAGTTCCGTTTTCAACAAAAGTGTGTACAATAAAAATGCTTTGTTCTGTCTGATTCGTGTTCTCAACGTTAAACGTGAATGTACATTTTCTCACCAACCGTCGTCGGCTGTAGCGTCGCCGATGTGCCGTATAAAAGCAGTCGCGACACCTGCTGGATAAGTTCGGGCCGGGGACCTATCGCCTTGACACCAAGCCAACACGCTACTAGAGTCGCTCGTCAGGGCGCGCTTGGTCTCTGCGCTCGGAAACAACGGGCGCATCGGCTTTTGTTTCTTTTGTACGTCTACAAGAGACACGCGTTAATGTGAGACTCGCTTTACTTGTGTACACATCCATGTGCATCAGAAGAGATGACCTGCATATGAGATAACTCTCATTTCTAAAGGCATGTTTTTTATTATGTTATCATGTTTTTGTTGTGTTTTATTGTGTTATCTAGCTGTATTTTTGGAGTTACTATGGCTTAAATCCCTCAATCCCTTCATAATAATATCTTGTTCAATATGTACACAATATACAGGCTCTCTCTCTTTCTATATATATATATATATATATATATATATATATATATATATATATATATATATATATATATATGTATGTATGTATATTAGTTCAAGAAAGTTACTTCAAGAGTTGGATGGCAAAGTGAGTATGCAGAATAAATCTTTCTTTAAGGCACTCCCTAAGAAACTGTGGTCTGAGATCAGCCTGTGTGCTCGAACCTAAAGAATTAATTCATTCAGCAGCTAAAACCCATTAGGAAACCTTTACAACTGTCAACGGTTATCAAACAACGCCCTCTACTGGCGAAGGGGTGCAAACGTTCAATTGAAAGG